>NC_085014.1:85000-235000 GCF_963854185.1 Sardina pilchardus
GATCAAAGGCCCCTTTGAATTGCAATACACAGGGTTAAGCTTGTAACAACAACTTTTTAGTATCATTAGCCACTGCACCACCTCCAAACGGTTTTCCTTCAGTGTTCAATACAGTACTCGAGGCAAGGAACATTTAGCAACTTTGATGATTAAGATTTATATGGGAACAATTGACACAGGGTTCAAGTTCAACTTAGCCCTCTAACAAGAGAAAATATACACACATAACCACAGACGTTGATTGGATACATACTCACAATTATTATGTACAGACAGAGTTTCAGCAAGCCAATAGAAAATATAATAATGTAATTTTAGAAGGGCTTGACATTTATCATTGAAGATTAATTCAAAATGTAGTAGTCATTAGCCAATGTATAAACACCTTCATTAGCAAAGCAGGCTTGTCTATGTGTATGTAAGTGTTCTGATTTGGCTGAGTATTGTATTTGAAGTAGTGAGGGCCTATGTTAATAAGGCAGACTGTATCTAGTGCCAAAGCTGGTGCTTGAATCATTGCTACTCAGCCCCAATCTTTGTGAACATGACTAGTGCTGTTTATGAAACAGCCAACTGAACTGGCTTTAAGTGCTTCTGATATCAGTGTTGTTATCAGCCTTCAGACGCCTTGAGACGGCGGACGCGTGGACACATTTTTGGGACGTTTAAGCCAAAGGGGGCCCCAGGGGACTCGAAAGTAGGAAGGGCTATTGGGGGACAAGGGAAACAATTTTCCCCAGGGACATTTAGGGTGCAGGTCTGGGACATTTCGGATACATTTTGGACTTAGGGATTTTTTGGGGTTTTTCCCCAGGGACATTTAGGGTGCAGGTGTGGGACATTTCGGATACATTTCAGAGACATGTCGCAATATGGGATGTTTTTGGGGCTCAGATGAAGCTAGAGATATGAAACGTTGCATATATGAAGGGGGGCATGTGAAGAAGGTCTGTACCAATTTTCAGCTTCCTAGCTCCTTGTTAACCCCAACCAATCCCCCTCCAAAGTGTCGGTATTCAACTTTTGGTAGGTTTTTCCTTTGCAGTTTCTCTCCTGGGTGTTTCAGAGACACCAGCTTTAGAGCGTGTGTAGGGGGACTCAAGACGGTTAATAAGTACTTGGTTGTGACCCTCTAGTCCCTACCGTTTTTGCGTGGGAAGAAGGAAACCTAGTACATTTGGGAATTGTTATCTCCCCTTCTGAGAAACTCACCGAATATAAACTGAGTCCAGCGTGCTCGGGGCATCCCAGTGTACAATATATGTGAATTTCAGGGTGATTGGACTTACAGAAGTGTGATTTTTTGGCTTTTTAAAAAAAGGACGTTCGGATTATATTAATAGGGGACATTTGGGGTGCTTTTGGGGGGGCTTCCTAGCTCCTTGTTAACCCCCACCAATCCACCTCCGAAGTTTCGCTAATCAACTTTTGCTAGGTTTTTCAGATACGTTTCAGGGACACGTCGCAATTTTGGATGGTTTTGGGGCTCAGATGAAGCTAGAGATATGAAACTTTGCATACATCAAGAGGATTATGTGAAGAGGGTCTGTGCCGATTTTCAGCTCCCTAGCTTATTGTTAACCCCGCCGATCCCGTCGGAAGTGTCCGGTATTCAACTTTTGGTAGGTTTTTCCTTTGCCGTTTCTCTCCTGGGTGTCTCAGAGACACCAGCTTTGGAGCGCTTGTAGAGGGACTCAAGACGGTTAATACATACTTGATTGTGACCCTCTAGCACCTACCGTTCCTGCGTGGGAAGAGGATAACCTCGCACATACAGGATTTTTTTTCTCCCCCTTTGAACACTCCAGTCCAGCGTGTTTGGGGCGTGTTTGGGGCATCCCAGTGTACAACATATGTGAATTTCAGGGTGATTGGACGTTTGGAAGTGTGATTTTTTGGCTTTTTTTTAAAAAAGTGACGTTCAGATTATATTAATAGGGTACATTTGTTGTGCTTTGGGGGCTCAGATGAAGCTAGAGATATGAAACTTTGCACAGGTCATGGGGTGCAGGTGCTGAGGGTCCCTGCCAATTCAGCTTCCTAGCTCCTTGTTAACCCCCACCAATGTACTTCTGAAGTTTAAGTGTGCAATTTCCGAAATGTCCCTGGGGACATCTGGGAAACATTTTTGGACTTAGAAAAATTTTGGAAAAATCTGGAGGGGAAACCGGGGTAAGGGTTGAGGGACAAATCGGGTACAAAAAGGGAAATTTTGCATACATTCAATGAAAACAGTCTTGCAAAGGATGCTGGGAAATTGTTTAATATCTTAATATCTTTTCACCCGTGCATGCTTGAAACGTAAGTTTTATTGTTTCGGATTCGTGAGACCGCTCCGGTTTTAATGGTGTGTCACAGGTATGGTTCCAAAAAACAACCCTGATCCTGAAATCGTACAAAATACATAAGTCAGGTGCAAAATTTCACGGTAAAGTGAGGAAGTCGGCGAATCACGGCAGGTAAGCACTTTTCTAGGTAGGAGACAACGGGAGTAGAAGGCTGGTAGCCCGTCGGAGGTTCTGCTACGCTACGGTTGGGGGTGATAGCTTAGGGGCGGGGCCCGAGGCGGCGATGGCGAAGACGCACGGGGAAGCGAATCTCCGGATGCGTAGGTGCTATCGGTTAGATTTTTGGCAGGGGCCTTCTACTCGGTCCAGGGAGGCCATGTGATGTTGTTTTAAGGAGATTAGCACCCCCTAGTGGTGGTTAGTGGTAACTTAGGATCTAGAGGACTTTTAGTAAGACTTTCACATCTGATTGAAAACCTCTGTGTTTGTGTTTTACAGAGTAAAGATGACGATGCCGAAGAAGGCAAGCGATATGCGTCCGTCCGGAACCACCTGGTCCGCGGCCATAATGTCAACAACAAGCAAGAGAGGGCCATCCTGCTCAAGATGGGGTCCGGCAGGATGCTGGTGCGCAGTGTGCCCTGCCCTGTCCCCTGCTGCCGGTACCACTAAATCAGCACTCTCTAGAAGAACATTTGTATGCTACATAGTAAGCCATGAGCGCATGAATGGTAGCAAGGACCAACTCAAACAAAAAATACAAAGACTACAATGACATCACAGGACACATATTACATGGCGTCGTGGGATTTCTTTTTTTTAAAGGCCATCTTATGCTAAATCAGCATTATGCTATACTTATCGTATTCGACCAATATGCTAACTCTTACACTAAGCGGTGCGCTAACTCAACACTCATGGTAATTTAGCATTAGGCTTAGGACTGGGTGATATGGAGCAAAACATATCTCTCGATATTTTGCTTTATCTCGATAAACAAAGTAAAATAGCCTCCCAAACACATCTGCAAAAACAAATAGGTCAAATTCCACAAGGTTTGGGCATACGCAATGTTTTAGGATGGAATCTACGCAGTTTTATAAATGAGGCCCCAGGTTTTCGCATACTCAATGCTTTAGTAGGAATTCCACACAACTCTTAGCACATGAGGCCCCTGCATTGTGACTCCGCATTGAACCTCTTGTAGTCCAGCAGCTAGACTTCAAAGATGATAGCCAGACCAGCTGTCAATTTTAAGAAAATGTTGGGAATGGACAATATAGAGGTAGGTTTCAGGACAAGACAGACTACCAAATACAGGGGCATCTATCATTAGAAGCTAGTCACTCTAAAATCTTATGAATTCATTGGCTAGGTTCTAAGTTATGTTAATGTGAACATGTCTGTTGACTGTGTCATATTATATTGTTAGCTGCTATTTTACCAAATATTAATGAAAGATCTGGACAGGGTTTCATATGGCTATTTTATTAAAGAGGAACTATGCAGGTTTGGCGATTTCTTCGCCATTTACACTTTTTGTTTTTGCTCGTTTTACGCTCGCAGGTTTCTCTGCGGACCTTCCCCGACAGCTTTAGCATACTTTGAGACATTAGCCATCTAACTAAATCTTGTGACTTTAACTCGTCTGATGGATGGGTCAAAAAGAAATCAGCAAAAAAAAAAATATTTAAGAAAGTACCTGTTGTGGTTTCTCAAGGCCAATCATTGCAGATGGACGAGTTCACAAACTGACAGAAAACTTACTTGAAGGTCATGGTGGAAAAGGCACTCTCTATAAGAACATTTGGTAACACTTTATAATAATGGTACATGAATTCTCATGAACTAATGCATGAATTAATGCATGAATTACGCATTAGTTAATCCATTAATATATCATGAATCACTATGACTTAACATGAATTCACTGATTGCCATTAATGAATTAATACATAAATAACTCATCATCTTAAGCATTAAGTACGGTTGGCACATCATCATGAATCATGATTAATTAAGCATGATCATGATGACTTTTTGTCAGACAAAATTTTGGACATCACTGTCATGGAGAAAAAAGAAAAGTAATTACACATGAATTCATGTTAACTAAATGACATGAATTATCATGAGTTAATTCATTAACTCATGCATTAATTACACATGAAAATCTCATTAATAAACATGAATTAATAGTATGTCATTAATGACATCAGGTATGGACAACAATTCATCTTGAGCATTAGGTACAGTGGGTAAATCATTATGAATATGATCAATTACACATGATCATGGTGATTTCTAGGTTTTTGAAATCTGCTCAAGGGGTAAGTAAACTATACATTAACTCATCATGAACTAATTAAGACCATTTTCAGAGAATATCGAAGAATCCACATCGTTCAAATATAGGCATGTCCTCATTAGCTAAGCATTATCTTTTCATTAGTTAATCATGTCTGTGGCCCCTCAGATAAAGTGATGAACAGGTGGTGCTTTAAATGCATGAAGTTTGAAGTCATGCAAAAATGGTCAATTTACATTAATTAATAATGAATTACTCATGAGTTCATCATGTTTGTGGCCCCTCACCTAAAGTGGTAAATGGACCCTTCTTTATCACTGGCCAAAGAAGTGATTTTAAAAAGAAATAAATTGTTATATTACATGAATCAAAGATTAAGTGCTCATGAGTTCATCATGTGTGTGGCCCCTTAACTGAAGTGGTAAACAGGTGTTTATTTAACATTGATGAATAGTGTTATTAACAATGAAGAAACTGATATTTAATTTGTTATTTTTAATTCCTGCCAACAGGCGCATCAGTGCATGAATCCTACACACATCAAAACACTACTTTTCATACAAAGTTGTAGCACACACGAACAATGAAAGAAACAATCCAAGGTTCAAATCAAAGGTTTAAACCTATAAACTTATTTAAAGTTCAACCCAGTCTCATTCTCAAAACGTTTCCCTGGGAAAATGTTTGCAGACCCAGCAAAACGTACCTCTAGGTACATTTCCAAAACGTACCTCCAGGTACGTTTCTGATGCCAGCAGGGGGTGCTAAAGAGCGACGTTTACACATTGTTTACTACAGTTAGGTCTGGTCAAATATTCAAATGTAAACATGACAAATAAAGTATCACAGTATCAAATCCCTCACAATACAAAAACAATGTCATGGTGAGAGCAAATTCAGTTCCGTTGGATTCAAATAATAAGCAAAGTCCCTTTCGGTATAAAAGAAAAAGTAGAAAGTCTCGTTTGGTATAAAAGTAAAATTCAAACGTCCCTTATGGTATAAAAGGAAAATTCAAAAATAGTTTCCGATGTGCTCCTTCCCGCGTGGGAAAATAACTGCTTATCCGTAATCCACGTGCGATGCTGGAAGTTCACGCGGACGGGGAAGAAACCTTGCAGCAGTTGGCCACACATTCCAAAACGTACCTCCAGGTACATTTCCAAAACGTACCTCCATGTACATTTCCAAAACGTACCTCCAGGTACGTTTCTGATGCCAGCAGGGGGTGCTGCTGGGTGGGTGGTCGACACCGTAATCTCTTGGGACAGGCTCGCCATCGTAGTTGGTCTGAAATCCACTGAATCTCTATCCCGTAATAAGAACCTAAGAATCTACACAGAAAAGAGTAACAGTTACCATCAGACATTTATTTTCTATGAGATCTCATTTAAACTTTATTTTCTTATAGCATCAAACTCTAAACAGGCATAACGCCGTAATACTGCCATAAAAGGAGACAACATCTCAGCTGCAGCGTACTGATAACTAGCACAATTGAATAGAATAGAATAGAAGAATATATACTTTCTTGATCCCATGAGCCGTGAGGAAATCTGCATTTAACCCACACACACACACACACACACACACACACACACACACACACACACACACACACACACACACACACACACACACACACACACACACACACACACACACACAGTGAGGGGAATCACACACTAACACAGAGCAGTAAGCTGCCTGCCCAACCAGCAGCGCTCGGGGAGCGGAGAGGGGTTAGGTGCCTTGCTCAAGGGCACTGACTTCAGCCGTGGTGGACTGCTCGGGGATCGAACCGGCAACCCTCCGGTTACGCCCGAAGCCCTAAACAGTACACCACGGCTGCCCCAATAGTTAGCCAGCACGGCTAACAAACCTTGAGCAGACAGTATATACAAATAGTTCGGCAACACACCCGTAATTCACAAGGAAAATGTACAACAAGACATGTTTCACTTTAAAGTAGCCTATCGACTAACTGTCTAACTAACATCAATTGCTGCAAGCTAATATCACAACGGGAGTTCAATGAACACATTAGCTATGCAGATTTACGTGACTTACATTAAAAGTAACCAAAGAAAAAATAACCAAAGAAAATGTGGAACTACCACTCAATTTCAGCAAATACAAGTGTCTAGTGTTGCTGTAAATGCTTCAACTGGTTTTGTGAGCTTTCTAAGTCTCCAATTCACCGTAAGATTGACTATTCACATGTAATCCACTAACGTGATAAACAATAAACTTACCGAAGCTCTTCTCTTGTTAAAACAAAATGGAAAGATCCTCTTGGCGCGATATATAACGAAGTAAAGTTAAGAGGTAGTAAAAACGATTACTCAAATGTTTAGTTATAATGCAAGCACTTCTCTCAAGTTCGAAACCGTGGCGTCCGTTCATTCATTCCAATCCAGAATCTACCTAGAGAGGGAAATTCAAATTTCCGCGCATGCGCGGTGCATACTGGCACTAAATCTACAGGGCAGGTTCGAATCCGGCCGTGTGCAGGGCTGAGCCCTGAGCCTAGGAGCGGAAGTCGAGCGTGATAACTATTGAGCTCAAATCTCCTGCTATTTGATATTTATGAATATAGGCTCAGCTTTTCACAGGTCCGAAGCCGACTGCGTGCCGAGTCTGGGATTAATGATGACTTGCGAGGCTCAGGGCTCAGCCCTGCACACGGCCGGATTCGAACCTGCCCTGTAGATTCAGTGCCAGTATGCACCGCGCATGCGCGGAAATTTGAATTTCCCTCTCTAGTCTAGGTAGATTCTTGAATGAATGAACGCCACGGTTTCGAACTTGAGAGAAGTGCTTGCATTATAACTAAACATTTGAGTAATCGTTTTTACTACCTCTTAACTTTACTTCGTTATATATCGCGCCAAGAGGATCTTTCCATTTTGTTTTAACAAGAGAAGAGCTTCGGTAAGTTTATTGTTTATCACGTTAGTGGATTACATGTGAATAGTCAATCTTACGGTGAATTGGAGACTTAGAAAGCTCACAAAACCAGTTGAAGCATTTACAGCAACACTAGACACTTGTATTTGCTGAAATTGAGTGGTAGTTCCACATTTTCTTTGGTTATTTTTTCTTTGGTTACTTTTAATGTAAGTCACGTAAATCTGCATAGCTAATGTGTTCATTGAACTCCCGTTGTGATATTAGCTTGCAGCAATTGATGTTAGTTAGACAGTTAGTCGATAGGCTACTTTAAAGTGAAACATGTCTTGTTGTACATTTTCCTTGTGAATTACGGGTGTGTTGCCGAACTATTTGTATATACTGTCTGCTCAAGGTTTGTTAGCCGTGCTGGCTAACTATTGGGGCAGCCGTGGTGTACTGTTTAGGGCTTCGGGCGTAACCGGAGGGTTGCCGGTTCGATCCCCGAGCAGTCCACCACGGCTGAAGTCAGTGCCCTTGAGCAAGGCACCTAACCCCTCTCCGCTCCCCGAGCGCTGCTGGTTGGGCAGGCAGCTTACTGCTCTGTGTTAGTGTGTGATTCCCCTCACTGTGTGTGTGTGTGTGTGTGTGTGTGTGTGTGTGTGTGTGTGTGTGTGTGGGTTAAATGCAGATTTCCTCACGGCTCATGGGATCAAGAAAGTATATATTCTTCTATTCTATTCTATTCAATTGTGCTAGTTATCAGTACGCTGCAGCTGAGATGTTGTCTCCTTTTATGGCAGTATTACGGCGTTATGCCTGTTTAGAGTTTGATGCTATAAGAAAATAAAGTTTAAATGAGATCTCATAGAAAATAAATGTCTGATGGTAACTGTTACTCTTTTCTGTGTAGATTCTTAGGTTCTTATTACGGGATAGAGATTCAGTGGATTTCAGACCAACTACGATGGCGAGCCTGTCCCAAGAGATTACGGTGTCGACCACCCACCCAGCAGCACCCCCTGCTGGCATCAGAAACGTACCTGGAGGTACGTTTTGGAAATGTACATGGAGGTACGTTTTGGAAATGTACCTGGAGGTACGTTTTGGAATGTGTGGCCAACTGCTGCAAGGTTTCTTCCCCGTCCGCGTGAACTTCCAGCATCGCACGTGGATTACGGATAAGCAGTTATTTTCCCACGCGGGAAGGAGCACATCGGAAACTATTTTTGAATTTTCCTTTTATACCATAAGGGACGTTTGAATTTTACTTTTATACCAAACGAGACTTTCTACTTTTTCTTTTATACCGAAAGGGACTTTGCTTATTATTTGAATCCAACGGAACTGAATTTGCTCTCACCATGACATTGTTTTTGTATTGTGAGGGATTTGATACTGTGATACTTTATTTGTCATGTTTACATTTGAATATTTGACCAGACCTAACTGTAGTAAACAATGTGTAAACGTCGCTCTTTAGCACCCCCTGCTGGCATCAGAAACGTACCTGGAGGTACGTTTTGGAAATGTACCTAGAGGTACGTTTTGCTGGGTCTGCAAACATTTTCCCAGGGAAACGTTTTGAGAATGAGACTGGGTTGAACTTTAAATAAGTTTATAGGTTTAAACCTTTGATTTGAACCTTGGATTGTTTCTTTCATTGTTCGTGTGTGCTACAACTTTGTATGAAAAGTAGTGTTTTGATGTGTGTAGGATTCATGCACTGATGCGCCTGTTGGCAGGAATTAAAAATAACAAATTAAATATCAGTTTCTTCATTGTTAATAACACTATTCATCAATGTTAAATAAACACCTGTTTACCACTTCAGTTAAGGGGCCACACACATGATGAACTCATGAGCACTTAATCTTTGATTCATGTAATATAACAATTTATTTCTTTTTAAAATCACTTCTTTGGCCAGTGATAAAGAAGGGTCCATTTACCACTTTAGGTGAGGGGCCACAAACATGATGAACTCATGAGTAATTCATCATTAATTAATGTAAATTGACCATTTTTGCATGACTTCAAACTTCATGCATTTAAAGCACCACCTGTTCATCACTTTATCTGAGGGGCCACAGACATGATTAACTAATGAAAAGATAATGCTTAGCTAATGAGGACATGCCTATATTTGAACGATGTGGATTCTTCGATATTCTCTGAAAATGGTCTTAATTAGTTCATGATGAGTTAATGTATAGTTTACTTACCCCTTGAGCAGATTTCAAAAACCTAGAAATCACCATGATCATGTGTAATTGATCATATTCATAATGATTTACCCACTGTACCTAATGCTCAAGATGAATTGTTGTCCATACCTGATGTCATTAATGACATACTATTAATTCATGTTTATTAATGAGATTTTCATGTGTAATTAATGCATGAGTTAATGAATTAACTCATGATAATTCATGTCATTTAGTTAACATGAATTCATGTGTAATTACTTTTCTTTTTTCTCCATGACAGTGATGTCCAAAATTTTGTCTGACAAAAAGTCATCATGATCATGCTTAATTAATCATGATTCATGATGATGTGCCAACCGTACTTAATGCTTAAGATGATGAGTTATTTATGTATTAATTCATTAATGGCAATCAGTGAATTCATGTTAAGTCATAGTGATTCATGATATATTAATGGATTAACTAATGCGTAATTCATGCATTAATTCATGCATTAGTTCATGAGAAATCATGTACCATTATTATAAAGTGTTACCGAACATTTGTATGCTACATAGTAAGCCATGAGCGCATGAATGGTAGCAAGGACAAACTCAAAAAAAAAATACAAAGACTACAATGACATCACAGGACACATTTCATGGCGTCGTGGGATTAAAAAAAACAAAACAAATGAATGGGCGTCCTATGGGTTAGCAAAGAGTTGTTAGCTCCATGGTTATTTCCAAGGGGGCAGGCATATTCCCGGATGTAGAGACACGAATTGAGCTGGTGATCAACACTCTGCTAACTCCCATGGACGGCCATAGATTGCAGATTTTTTGCGATCCCACAACTTCATGTAACATGTGCCCTGTGTCACCCTTATACCTTCTGTGTATTCTTTAGGGTATCGAAGGCAAAACGAATTAACTTCTTCCCTGTATATAACGTTGGTTTCCCGTAAAGAAGTATAGTTACCATGTCGGTTGGAGGTTTGGATTAGAAGCTCAGTCCAGCCTGCACAAAAACCATGACGGAAAGTCATTTGCA
Organism: Sardina pilchardus; assembly: GCF_963854185.1. Classification (NCBI taxonomy): domain Eukaryota; kingdom Metazoa; phylum Chordata; class Actinopteri; order Clupeiformes; family Clupeidae; genus Sardina; species Sardina pilchardus. Next base: position 95,731 of record NC_085014.1, read on the forward strand.
AGATCAGTGAAAAAGCGAGTAGCCTACGGTAGCCTACTGCTTGATAGGGTAAAGCATTACCTAGAGGCAAGTAAACATAATAATGATATTAAAAACGAACGTTAATAATGGATTGACATTATTGGAAAATCCCATCTATCAGACGAGTTACAGCAATGTATAGGATGGCTAACGTCACAAAGTGAGAACGAGTCTGCACAGTACGATGGATAGTAATCAGATTTTTGTTTCAGCCCCCTCCCATTGAGAACATCGGAGTCTGTTTGTCCATTTCTTTTAGGTCTATGGGTATTTCAACCTCCAGGAATTCATCTGCCCCCTTACAGTAACTCAACATTTATGCTAACTCAGTATTACGCTATACTTATCATACTCAAGCAGTAGGTTAATTCTAATCAACATTGCACTTATCAACCCATGTGCTAAACTCTTACACTAAGCGGTGCGCTAACTCAACACTCATGGTAATTTGCCCTTTTCATGCTAACGTCAAACCCTTTCCACTTTGAAGCTTTGCTGGGTATCAGTATCATCCGGCGTAAGCAAAAGCTATGGTGATACGGTTACAGTTCTTGAGGTAAGATTAATATTTCAAGTGTATTTATTATCTTCATTTTCCTTGTTATCGTTCACCATCGCTGCCGTCACGTAGGTGTTAGTTAGTTAGTTAGTAAACGAATTCTAGTAAACTAATCCTTAATATATAGCAGCAACTTCAGCTAGCTTCAACAAAGATCAAGTTGGTTTGATATTGGATATTCGGCAGAGATTCAAAATAAGGAAGTGTCTTTCATTATCAGAATATCCAATATCAAACCAACTTGATCTTCGCTGCTAACATGTTAGCTAGCTGAAGTTGCTGCTATGTATAGCAGGGGTCTCCTGACGTTAGGATTAACGTTATGTTCAGTTATTGTTTGCAATCATTGCTCTCGTAGCTGCCTTGACTTGAGGGTAAAGTTAAATGACGTTATGACTGCATATTACTAACCTCGCGAGCCATCCACGTACTTCCGGCCAAGGATTGCCTCCACTACGAGTCTGGCCGTGCTCCTCTGTGGAGCATTCTGCTCGGTAGAATTGTAACGGTGCAGTCAGACGCCTCCGTCCGCCAACGTATGCCTCATTTTGTCACATTTCCATAAACGCGAACTGATTGGTTTGTCAGTGTTCGAAAATTTGCATACACGGAATGTCATTGGCTGACGCTTGCGCGATCCGTCAAAAGTTGAACATTTCTCAACTTTTTAGCGGAGGCAACGTATCTCAGGCAACGCATCGGACCCACAATTCAGTGCGGCATGAAATGAAGTCCAGCCAATGTAAAGTGAATGGGAAAACAACGGACGAACGTTGGCCGACGCAAGCGTGTGACTGCGCCGTAACAGAACGCCCCCCCTCCAGAAAGCAGCCAATAAACGAAGAGACGGGTTGGTTGGGGCGAAAGGGGGAGGGCGCTCGTGACGATGACGTTAAACGCCTGCGCTATGTTGTTATGAGTAACTATCGCCGATTGGGTGAGAGCTGTCCAATCAATTCAAACCAGAACTGGGCGTTACTTCCCGCTTCCTGCAAGCGCTTCAGAGCAAAGAAATTCCAGACCATAATACGAAATGAAATGGTAGTATTATGGGATGGTCAGGACCAGGCTAGCATATTACTGCTACCGGACTAACTGATGCCCAGCTGGCTAATTTAGCATTAGGCTTAGGGCTGGGCGATATGGAGGAATAAATGTCTCGACATTTTGCTGTATCTCGACAAACAAGGTAAAATAACCTCCCAAACACATCTGCAAAAACAAATCTATCTATCTATCTATCTATTAATGCAAGGAACGTCTGTCTGTGTGTCACTCTGTCTGTCTCTGCCACGCATAACTCTCAAACCACTCATCCGACTGCCCTAAAATTTGACACATGTTTTGCTAATGACATGTGTGAGTGCAGTGCAAAGTTTTGTCGTTTATGGACAAAAAATGACAAAGATATCGTTACATTAAACAAAATACAACTCTACCGCAATCCCACAATTCCCTGGCTCTCCACATAGCCACTCCCCAATTCTCACTCTGGCTTACTCCAGCATAGAAAAAAAAGCCCATTTCGCTGACTAACTCACGTGTTGCCATTCATGGAAACTACGATGTCTCACGCAAACACCGGACCATTTCAAGATTGTTCATGTTGGATAAACATGCTGAGGCCGACACACATGCACCAATGTTGGTAATTTCAATTTCAATTTAATGTCGCTTATAGAGCGCCAATACATTACATATGTCTCAAGGCGCTTTACAGAGTGTTAGACATTCAAAGAGAGCCCATGAGTAACAGGGGCAAGGAAAAACTCCCTAGAATTGGAGATACATATTGGAAGAAACCTCAGACAGACCCACGACTCAAGGGCCCAACCCATCTGCCTTGGGTCAGTTACAGTACAGTCATTTGTAGTTTGAAAGTTACAATGACAATGAACGTTCAAATAGTCCAGTGTAGGGAATAAATTGTCCATTAGTAATCCATTAGTTATTTCATAATGGTATTAGTTATTTCATAACTTTAAGCCGCCCGCGAGTTGGTACTCGGTCGGCCCCCTCCGGGGAGGGGGCTTTTAGTGGGATTCCCGGTAGCTTTCTCGCTCCACCGAAACGGAGCGAAAAAAAAAGAGAGGGGAGGGAGAGCTTTTGGCAGAGGGGAGAGAAGCAGGCCCGTGACAGGCCCGCCTCAACCCCTCCGCCTAGGCTCCCCGCTCCGACCTCTCGGTGTTGGCCCTCCGGCAGCCCGAGGCGGGACTCCCCGACACTCGCGCGCGTACCGTTAATGATCCTTCCGCAGGTTCACCTACGGAAACCTTGTTACGACTTTTACTTCCTCTAGATAGTCAAGTTTAATCCTCTTGATGTATGCAAAGTTTCATATGTCTAGCTTTATCTGAGCCCCAAAACCATCCAAAATTGCGACGTGTCCCTGAAACGTATCTGAAAAACCTAGCAAAAGTTGATTAGCGAAACTTCGGAGGTAGATTGGTGGGGGTTAACAAGGAGCTAGGAAGCTGAAAATTGGCAGGGACCCTCAGCACCTGCACCCCATGACCTGTGCAAAGTTTCATATCTCTAGCTTCATCTGAGCCCCCAAAGCACAACAAATGTCCCCTATTAATATAATCCGAACGTCCTTTTTTAAAAAAGCCAAAAAATTACACTTCTGTAAGCGTAAGTGTAAGTGTAAACAAACACACATATGAAACATTTCACCTACTAGGGACATGTCATAATAGTGTCTGAAGGATGATGACCTGCTAGAGCCAGGGAATGTCCAACCTTTCATTGTTAAAACATTTCTATGTGTCTCAGAAGGTAGAAGCCCTGTAAGCTTTAGGAGTCCTCAGAGTTAGACGGCTCTTCCACCGTCTTCGTGAAGTACAGCTTCACTTTGATGTTCGGCGAGAAGTATCTGTTAGCCTTGTCCTTGTTAGCCTTGTCAAGGTCGTTCTTGGTCAGCGGCATGATGAGGTACTCCCTGTCGTTCTCGCCCTTCTCGGCCGGCGGGAGGCCGTCCAGGTCCTTCACCAGACCCCCGTTCTCCATCTTCTCGTAGTTCTGCCCTGGTCCAGGGATGAAGAACGTGTTCACCCAGAAGTGGAACATCTTCTCCTTCTTCATCATTTTGTTTTGCTTGTGGAAGAACTCCACCTTGACATCTCCACACACAGGCAGAGGCTGAGGGAACTCGAAGATCATGTACTTGTCCTGGTTGTCCAGGTTGTTCTTCAGCAGATAGTTGTAGTAGTGGACATACCGCCTTTGGCTGGGGATAGTAACTCCCTTCTTATCTCTGGTCCGAACCTCGCCGTAGAAGTCCAGCGCCTCCTGGGCCATAGCGATTATATTTGGATAAATATAAGTCAAGTCCAAGTCAAATCCATCTTCCTGGTATCTTCTCTTGTTTCTACTGACAAACTCCTTTATTATCGCAGCCATGGTTCTGGCAGGTGTCCTTGGGTTTGTCAGTTTACTATAAAGTACTGTGTTTTATTAAAATGCCTTTGCTTGGTTGATTTCGCAGTCCCGTTGAAGTCAATGATTATGTCAAATACTATCATGAAACTGTAACTATTTGGGAACTATTTGTAATTGAAGTGTTGAAGTGCTGAAGTTTACCAAGATTTAAATGTGCAGCATGGCCAGGTGTAGATCAGAGTGTGTCATATTAACTGGGAAAGGCTTCTCAAGAACCTTCGTTTGTCCTTTCCCCATTATCATTGTTTCCATCACAATTGACCTTACATGTAGCTTCTGCAGAAGTGTCACATGGACTATGGGGTTATGTCTACTGTATGGTAGTTGTGAACAAGATACCCTTCAGGACATCACAGTAAGTCAATGGGCACATTCAAAAATGCAGATGGAAACCAAGCGAACAATCCCAAAAATGCAGATGAAAACCAAGCAAACAATCTCAAAGGCACATGACTTGAGAAAGACTTGGAAGAATAGAATACTTTTTATTTCAAGAAAACACATTTATCACAATTGTACAATTTACAACCATGTAAATCACCACAGAACCTCAATTTAAGATACACAAGCTAGAAAAATTTGCAAAACAGCTACACATCGAAAACAGCATTAAAAAGCAAATAAGAAACATTTCACCAAACGGGTCATAGTACAATTTGAGTCCTCATCGCTATACTTTAAAGAGGCATCAGCACAAACATACACACATATGAACTATTTCACCTACTAGGGACATGTCATAATAGTGTCTGAAGGATGATGACCTGCTAGAGCCAGGGAATGTCCAACCTTTCATTGTTAAAACATTTCTATGTGTCTCAGAAGGTAGAAGCCCTGTAAGCTTTAGGAGTCCTCCAAAGAGTTCCTTTGACACTAAGAGGGAGCAACACCTCTTCATCTGGAGATATAGTCCTGGTTGCAAGAAAAAGAGTCACATGGATTTTCTCTCCATTCCACTTGTTGCATTGATGTCTTGTGCTCCTTTAGTCCGACTACTCAATATGGCTCAGCTGTCTGTTTTGAGGTGGTTTTGAGATGGTTCTTCACCACACTCGTTCTCTGAACATGTCCTAGAATCACAATAGCTTCAGTACAACACAAGCATTTTATCTGCAGAACACAGTACAATAAGTCAGCATCTTCAGACAGTTTATCCATACATGCCAGGAATTGATCCTTGGCCTGGACCAGTATATATTCTAGCAGTGATCATTAAAAGTTAAGCTGTGTTCTCCAGTCAGAGAGGATGTGTTTTGCTGTTTGTGGAGACCAATGTATATATTTTAGACTTGTCATCCTGATCCTTATCTTTAAAGAGACAGCCATTTAAATTCTTATTCAGTCAAGAGAACTGCTGGTATTTGTCTAATCTTGGTAAACTTCAGCACTGGTGCAGACGTCTTCCCAAATTGGATATTCTTCCATACATACAGTTTCATACAGTTTCATGATATTTTATTCACATTTCCTATAGGCACCATTTGCTTGTATGTCATTTGCTTGTATGTTGTTTTTTATTTAAACAACAATTCAACTATATACAAAAAACAAATTCTAAAACAAAAAAAACTCAATCCTCCCCCTCATCATCCCCTAGATAACCGTCTTCTTCCCCCTCCTCATCCAGGTGTAGCCGGCTGGGGTGCGGGGCCTGGTACCGGCTGAGGAGGAAGCTGGGGGGGAGCCTGGGGAACGTCCTCCTCCCCAGATGATAAAAAGAAATCTTCATCCTTTAAAGAAAACATTGTATGTATTGTATTGTACATATGTACTGTATATAATGCATTCAGAAATAAGTTTACATTGAGAATTATAACAGAAAATGTGGCAACAGGGTGTAACTTACACTCCGAGAAAGAATGTAGGTGTCGGCCTCGGAAAGACCGACGGTGGAATACCCACTTGTTTCGGCCATCTGAAAAAACACACACACACACACACACACACACACATATACAGTGGTATGCAAACGTTTGAGCACCCCTTAGGAAAACCACTGCAAGTGGAACTTTGCCTAAACATAAAAACTCATTCCTAAACCTAACCTGTGTTACGGCCGGCTCAGAAGCCGCAACATAATATGGAGACGGACATCAGAGTTTATCAAAAATATAGGGTTTATTGCAATAAATATATATACACTCTAAAATCTAGGGGTTCAATATGAAAAAGACACCCACACCCAAGAGCATGGCTTGCTCTGGTGTGGTGGAAAATACCAGCCCCTGAAGGCCAACTCAGGAGCTTCTTATGCACACCTTCAGGTGTACACAATTAGGCTGATTTGCCCATTCACCACCCAAAGGCTGCTGCACTGTCACTGCAGGGCCAGTGGGGGTGCAGAGGGGCGTAACACCTGTCAGTGGAAAATGTGTGTACACCAGCCTATAAACAAGTGGAACTGTGCCTAAACCAAAACTCATTCCTAACTCACTCCACCACCTCCTCCTTCTCCTTCACCTCCTCCTTCATCTCCTCCTTCACCTCCTCCACCACCTCCTCCTCCTCCTCCACCACCAATTCCTGCTCGAGCTTGTTGAGCTGCTCCATCTCTGTGGCGGCGTTGCCGTTCTCCAGCTTGGCATCCTGTTCCTGCGCCGGCCTCTTGATGAACAGGAAGTTGCACGTGGCCAGCACCACCGCAGCCAGCACCACCTCGGAGCCGGCGAGCAGGAACACGTTTTTGTAGTCTTTGGTGGCGTCAAGAAGTTTTCCTACAAGCGGTGAGAGGAAGGTCGTATTTGAACAAAAACAAAGTAACAAACATTGATTAACTGTTACAGCAGTCAATAGCTTGGTGCCAATAATAGTTCATTATAGGTCAACTGACAACTCACAATTCAACATAAATGCTATTAAGCATGTTCACCAATCAGTCCAAACAATCTAGATAAAGTTCAGGCCTGACAGGATTTGAGCAAGATGAATACCAGTTCTACAAAGAAATATTGGGATACATAGTGCTATATGTGTGTACACAAATTAGACCAGTGCTAGTAGTCTCGCAGCTAAAAAGACCTTTATTTCACCCCTGAGCCTGGGGGCACTGCTAGTGACCCAGTATATATGGATGTCATCCTTACCCCCCACAGTGTGTATGTGTGTGTGTCTGTGTCTGTGTGTGTGGCTGGGGGGCGGGGGTACACATTTATATGGACACTCACACACACATACTTGCTCACATTTGTTTATGTGCAACACATGTGTTTACATGCACAAAACCCATTCACACACACAAAACACACACACACTCACATATTTACACACACACACACACACACACACGCACACACACACTGACCTGCAGAGGGCGGCCCCACCAGCACAGCCATGGCCTCCATCAGGAGCACGAGGCCGATGGCGCTGGAGAACTTCTCCGTGCCGACGATCGTCATGAGCACCTCCAACTGCAGCGCGCCCACCATGCCGAACGAGATGCCGAAGAAGATGCAGAAGAGCACCAGCGAGCCGTAGTCCTTGGACAGCGCGCCCACCATGCCGAACGAGATGCCGAAGAAGATGCAGAAGAGCACCAGCGAGCCGTAGTCCTTGGACAGCGCGCCCACCATGCCGTACGAGATGCCGAAGAAGATGCAGAAGACCACCAGCGAGCCGTAGTCCTTGGACAGCGCGCCCACCAGGACGGTGGTGCCGTTGAAGAGCATGGCGAAGCTGAAGAGGTAGACGCAGCGCGGGCGCACCCACCGGTGCCCGGCGATGAGGCCGCACGTGGGCCGCGCGAAGATGACGATCATGCCCAGGATGGTCAGCAGCAGCGCCGACTTGTTGTCCTCGTACTTGAGGTCCTTGGCGTAGCTCACCACGAACACCGGCGCCACGAACAGCCCCAGGACCATGATGGTGGCCGCCACGGCGTAGATCAGGAAGCCGCGGTCCTTGAACACCGTGAAGTCCAGCAGCTTGGCTTTGGGCTTCGGCTTCTTCGTCTCCTCCGACGACGAAGCGCCCTCTTCGATCGCCAGCTCGCCCGCCGGCTTTTTGGGGGCCGTGAGAGGCCGCATAAGAGCGCCACACGCGCAGCAGTTCAGCAGTAGCCCCCCTAGTATGAGGAAGCCGCCCCTCCAGCCGTACTGGTACTGGAGGACCTGGCGCATGGGGGACAGGGCGCACAGGGCTACTGGGCTGCCCGCGGCGGCCAGGCCGTTGGCCAGCGGGCGCTTCTCGCTGAAGTAGCGGTTCAGCATGATCAGGGAGGGCTGGAAGTTCAGGGCCAGGCCCAAGCCTGGGAGAGGAATCAGAACCAGAGCCAAAGTTACAGTCACCTCACAATATACAACAAGACGGAGTGCAGGTAGGCAGAGTTTTTTTTCTCTCTGCAAATCTAAACAACTACAATAGAAGTGCGACCTATCCGACCATCCTAGCGACCCATTACCTTCCCGAAATTACTAATGGATTACTAATGGGCAATTTACAGTATTCCCTACACTGGACTATTTGAACCTTCTGATACTACAAATGACTTTACTGTTACTGACCCTAGGCAGTTTTGGCGCTCTATAAGTAAAATTAAATTGAAATTGAAAGAAAAAGCACCACAAAAAACAAGATGTATATCATTTTACACATTGAACTACATGTACATGCTTACAAGTGCAAGTAAAATTGCAGTTACATATTGTGACTGCAGCCACGGTTTCAAAATGACCAGACAGGAACCGCTGTCCCTCATTAACTGAATATTAGATTTGATTAGATTAGGTAAAATTAGATTAGATATAGAGATATTTTGCTATTATTGTGTAACAATTTAGGTAATATACCGTGTATGATGTCACATGATGCTCACCTGTGATGACCCCGACACACAGGTAAATGTGTATGATACTGGTGGCGAACGAGGCTAAGATCATCCCCAGAGAGGCAAACAGTCCCCCCACCATCATGACAGGTCTGCAGCCAAATCTGTTCACCATCACGCTGCACAAAGGACCTAATCACACACACACACACACACACACACACAAACCAAACACACACACACACAAACAAAGTTATTAATGTATCATAAGGAAAAAATCAATACCCACTACAGTGCTTTGCTAGCTATAAATGAAACTGTTAAGTGTGTAAGTGTATCTTCCAAGTGCCGGGGGAAGCGGCTCTTTGGGCCAAAATTAACCATGGCCTGCAGTCTCTCCCCAAATTCAGACAGATGTTTTTCAAGTCACATGTGAAGCTCCAACAACATGTAAAGGGGCCAAAAGGGGAAACCCTGGGTTGATAGTTTCACAGAAGAATACAACAAACAGGAAAATCAATAACCTGAGCTCACATCTAAGCTGTAGGCTTAATACATAAGGCTTTTCTAGTATTTTATATCAACTGTTCACAAAGACAATTTTCAAACCAGGACCAGTGCTGTTACAGTAACAGATACACCCTTCTGGTTCAGTGGTACAAATAGAATCATAAGCAATACTGCACAGTGTCAGTAATTATTGCAGTATAACCTCATTAATAATAGACAACCACTGTGTATGTCATACTTAATGTCACTGTGGTGCATAATGACCTGATCTTAGGACAATCAGTTGCCTCCACACATATATTTGCGCACGCACACACACAGACACACACACACACACACCCCGAAGACATTGCTTGCCCAAACTACACTTTGTCACTTAACAAGCCACTGTAGTAGAGAGGCCAGTGCTGATTTAAAATGATAATGACAGAGTGGTGATGGGCACAGCCTTGACTGACCTGTTCCATAGAGCATGGCTAACAGGATGGAGGAGATCCAGGCGGTGTCGCTGTACCCCACGCCAAACTCGCGGATAAGCTCCTTGAAGAAGACACTGACGGCTTTGGGGAAGGCGTACGAGAAACCCGTGATGACGAAGCAGCCGAAAAGCACGACCCACCCCCAGCCACCGTCAGGTGCTTTCACCTTACAGCTGCCGTCGTCCAGTGCGACTCCTCCCATGGTGCTCTTTGCTGCTCACACTACCCTGCTGGTTAAACACACACACACACACACACACAAATTAGTATTAGTGTGTCTGTAAGCACTTAGCAGGAATGTCACTCTCAAATTGCCATGGAAAAACTGCAGAAGCAATGACACTATTGGCCAGTGCTTACAGTATGTCGGTCTCTGGCTAGATGCTCAATCCCAAATGTTCAAACTGAATATGAGAATTGCATGACTTTTTCCTCAACTGTATTCAAGCAGCTCTGTTTTCCTTCTCCTACTCCTATGTTTAGACCAGAAAAAAAACCCATTAGCCATCGAACTAAATCTTGTGACTTTAACTCGTCTAATGGATGGGTCACAAAGAAATGAGCAAAAAAAATATTTAAGAAAGTACCTGTTGTGGTTTCTCAAGGCCAATCATTGCAGATGGACGAGTTCACAAACTGACAGAAAACTTACTTGAAGGTCATGGTGGAAAAGGCACTCTCTATAACAGGGGTGGCCAACCAGTCTAGCATGAAGAGCCAAAAAAAAATCCACAAAAGTCAAAAGAGCCGCACAACAAAAAAGGCGTCCATACTACAACAGCACAACATTAGGCCTACAGTTATAGCTCCTTTGTTTTTCATTTAAAGTAAGACACTTGGCAGATGCTCAATGATCATTGATAAATGATCATTGGAAAATGAAAAAAGATCAGACACACATCAAATCCCCCCTCACTGAATGACTTATAGGCATGAGCAATGCTCCAACACCTGATAATGCAATGTCAAGTGTTCAGTTAACTTTTAAAAACAACATAGACAAAAAGAAAACGAGTGACTGACGTCTATAGCCATTACCAGCCTACTTGTAAAAGTATGTAGGAAATGTTCAGGTTTGAAGCTTTATGAATCCGTGGCAAACCAAGTACCAAACTAATGTGTAGGCTAGAAACATATCACCTCCGCAAATGAGGTTATGTTTTCATCGGGGTTTGTCTGTTTGTTAAGCAAGATGTTAGGCGGACGCGCGAGATGTTAAGCAGGATGCGCGAGGCGGAGTTTTGCGATCTCAGAGTGCTTTTGTTTTGATTACTTTGACATATTAACGAGAGGGGTTATGCTACAAAACGGTAAATGGTCCTTTTCAATGGCACGTGTTCCTTCTAGGCTACTTACGATTAGCTTCAGGGTATTCCTGATTGCAACAGTAGCATTAAACCTGGCTGAAGAATAAACACGTCTGCTTCGTTTTGGCCAATTCCTATCCATATCATGACGGTACAATTAGCCTATTGTTAACTATTAATAATTACTTTTGGCAATAGGCTACTATCAAATTCTGAAATTATTTTTTATTTACCGGAAATAAAGGCTATTTCAAAAGGAAAACGTTTAGGTCCGAGGAGAAGTGAGAACATCAGTTGAGCAGCCGTGAGCCGCACGAGAGGAGGCAAAGAGGCTCAAAGTGGCTCGCGAGCCGCGGGTTGGCCACCGCTGCTCTATAAGAACATTTGTATGCTACATAGTAAGCCATGAGCACATGAATGGTAGCAAGGACTAACTCAAACAAAAAATACAAAGACTACAATGACATCACAGGACACATATTACATGGCGTTGTGGGATTTTTTTTTTTTAAAAGGCCATCTTATGCTAAATCAGCATTATGCTATACTTATCGTATTCAACCAATATGCTAACTCTTACACTAAGCGGTGCGCTAACTCAACACTCATGGTAATTTAGCATTAGGCTTAGGACTGGGCGATAAGGAGCAAAACATATCTCTCGATATTTTGCTTTATCTCGATAAACAAGGTAAAATAACCTCCAAAACACACCTGCAAAAACAATTTCAATTTCAATTTCAATTTCAATTTAATGTCGCTTATAGAGCGCCAATACATTACACATGTCTCAAGGCGCTTTACAGAGTGTTAGACATTCAAAGAGAGCCCCCTAGAATTGGAGATACATATAGGAAGAAACCTCAGACAGACCCACGACTCAAGGGCCCAACCCATCTGCCTTGGGTCAGTTACAGTACAGTCATTTGTAGTTTGAAAGTTACAATGAGAATGAACGTTCAAATAGTCCAGTGTAGGGAATAAATTGTCCATTAGTTATTTCGGAAGGTGATGGGTCGCTGAGATCCGAGGGCCAAAGATTCGGGCAGGGAACCACAGCAGGCGATGGTAGGGCAGTCATAGGGATGTGACTTCAGGTGTGATGAGGGACAGGCACAGAGATGGTTGATGGCTGGTAATGGTTTACCTCACAGGTGAGGTATAGGGGAAAGGGAAGAGAAATAGAGTGTGTTAGTATTACTGTAAGTCATATTAAGTATTAATAAGTATATCAATGGTGATATCAATGGTTATACTATAGAGGGTTTACAAAACGCTTTTACACACCTCTTTTGTGGGGACAGGTGCGTAGGAATAGGTTACCCAGTTAAACCCGAAGAGGCATCCCGCACATCGTCCACCACGCATGCAACACAGGACAACGCCAGACTGCAGATATAGATGGTACGGGTTGAGAATGCTCCTTTCTTTCCCGCACATCGGGACTCCCGAAGCATCGGGACTTTAATTAAAAGTGCAACCGCAAGGGGGCAACATAAGACCGCCCTAATAAAATGAAGGTTCGGCTCATACCGGAAAACACGGAAAAACCCGAAGACACCGCGCTGGTGACAAGCAGAGAAAAGAGACATCACGCTCGGCATGTCAGATTGCAGTTTCAGAGTTTTCGAATGTTTTACAGCGTACCTCACAGCTGGCTCTCTCACTCGACGTAGCCTATAACTCAGTCAGTCCAGCAGAGATGCCAGAGCAACGTTTTGGTCAATGGAGGGGGAGAGAAATGCTCCGCATATCCGTCTCATTTAATCATTAAAATGAAGGTGATGACTGGCGAAATTATAATCAAACGACGTTTCAATAAACCATTGTTGAAATTAATGAAAATGGTTTTAGAAGCCTTCAATTCAACCTGAAAGACTCGATAGGCAACCTTAGATTAATTCATTAATTCATTACGGTTACAAGACCGCATTTCCGTGAATAGGCTATTATTGTCAAGGCGAAGACGAAAGAGATGGACAAGATGGACATTAAGGCTACATTTATGCTAGGAATACTTAGAAATGTGTAGGCCTATAGGCTATTTTAAAACGGAGGCATGTTCATTTTAACCGGCGACGCTGGGTAGCTTACCCAGCACTTTATCACAGATTTTGTCCCCACCACTTTTGACAACTGAAAATAAAATGTATTTAACAGAAATATCTTTAATAGGCCTACATGCCTATCATGTCACTTTACTTATAACCGTAGGCTACATGCATGGAGAAGATCGCACATTTTGTAACATTGTAACAATAAATGGTCAGATATGCGATAGGGCAGTGAGGGTGATTCATTGTAACCATCGACTAGTAGGCCTAGCTCCGCAAAAGAAGTTTCTAGCAACTTAGAATATATGGATCTTGTTATGCATGTTCATGTTGATTCAGAGATAGACATAGACTACCGTGGGCTACTGTGCGTCAATATAACAGCATTTTATCATGTGGTGAATTAATGACTAACGTCAGTTTAACATGTCAGAACTTTTGATCGGCGTTTCAAGTGCATGCCGCGAATAAATGAACTCGACTGACTGAATCCTTTATATTTATTGGCTAAGTGCGAAGAGATTGACACTCGAACTGTGGCATAACTGGTTGAGGCATCTTAATCATACGTCAGCGACCGGGGTTCAAAACCTACTCTGCGAACCTCCGGAACCCATTAAGACAAGAGGCATTATTTTATTGAAAAGTTTTGCGATTTTTTTATGATTGCGATGTCTGCTGAAAAGAAAAGTTAATATGTGAATTCGTGGTTCAGCGCGCGCACACACACACACACACACACACACACATTTTTTTTACATTTACATAATAGGGCTCGGGCACACGCCTTGCATTCTAGGAATATCGCCGCCATTGGTATAGCACTGAACGTAATATCCATTCGTTCAGATGCACAAGACAAGAAGCAGAAATATAGTAGCGATTTATTCTTTTCCTCTTGCGATCGTGGGTTGCACTGTTACACCCCACTACACAGCAACATACTACCAAGAAGGCAAAAACTAAGTAACAGGAACACACTAAAAGGCGGGAGTAAATCCATAGTAATCCATAGTAAAATAAGGAGTGAAGCTGCCAATGTGGCTGTGCCCGCGAAGTTTTGATGTCTTGATCCCGAGCCCTAGTGTCAGGAAGTGTCTGTCGAGAGAGAGGGGGAAGGGAGGCAATCGTCCTCAATGCCGCATATAGGTAGGCTATAATGTCTAGTGAACTGGTTAGACAAGTGTGGGGGAGGGGGAATGATCGCACAAGACAATTGCTCTTCATGAAATGGGTAGTCTCACAGACGTTTGTCGATGTTTAAACGTTACTACATCACTTGCGAAATCGTGAAAAGACGTGGCACATAGAATTATTAGGCTACTGGATTTAATATAGCAAGTCTATAGACTTTGTTCATCCTATATTAGCCTATATTAAAATGTAATGTGCTGCGGGGAAGCATTGGGGAAGTCAGTTTAAGTTGTCCTGTAACAATTTGCCTCTTATTATAATCAAGAGTATGCAGCCACTACGCACATAATAGCCTAGGTTATTACCCCATGCAAAAGAAGGCCTTAAGTTAACGGACTGAAGGCCTGTTTACATGTCAAACATGCATTAAATCTAAGAAACAAAAAACACAAATATCATGTATTGTGTCGTAAACAGTTAATGACTTCGTGGCTGGCCACTATGCGCAACTGCATCGCGCAGTGAGCTGAAGGATAGGAGGACCGACACTTATTAACACAAAGCTTTGTAAAGCACTAACAACCACCCCTCAAAGTTCATTGTCCATAAGTCCAAACAATAAGTATAAAAATCCGACAATCCAAAACGATAACGAGATCTCCCAGAAACGAAAAACAAGTTTGTTGAGTAGCCTAGTCCTTCCAACAATCTCAGCTTTTGCGTTTGTTAGATAAAAGGCATTCTGTCCTGCTGTATTCCAATGAGAAAAAATCATCCACAAGGTAGGCCAGGGGTCGGCAATTAAGTTTGGCCTCGGGCCAGATATTTTCCAAGCCATTACATAGCGGGCCACAAGTTCACAACCAAAACAATGGCTAATTTAATTAATTAATATCGGAGGAGGTAAAAATGATAGGCGCTCTTGAAATTACAGAGCAGAGACATTCAAGCAGGCTGTAGGCTAGGTTAAATTTGTCGACTGGTCATTGGGGGCGCTATTATATGCCTGTGTCTTTAAAAAATAAAAATAAAAACCACCAGAAAAACATTGCCACGCGTTGCTGTTAGCTGTCAAAAAATGGCACTATGAAAAAATCTGAAGAGAAAAGTTAACAGCGAAAACAGGATATTTAATGATGAATGGGCAGAGAACTATTCATCCTCCCTAATTGTATTAATGCAAAGCCCACCTGATCTGTAACAACTAACGAGGGTGTCTCTGCATGCAAAGAGTACAAGACGGCACCACGAAACTAAGCATGCTAATTTTGCGTTCCTAAATAACACGCACGCTATGTTTGAAACTCGTGTTTTACTTTTCACAGTTCTATGTGCGTAAATTGCCTGTTTGATGTCAGGCCTGTTTAAAAGAAGTCGTGTTTAATTATCACCATAAGCCTATGTCCGTTGTTTGAATGACAACATGTGTTCTAGGGACTAGCTTGGAATTTGAGAACCAGCGCTGTCCACTGACTTCATTTGTTTTTGCATGTTGTGCGTTAACGCTGCACCTCGCTGCGTGCTTCTTCACTCGTATTCAGATGAAACAAATATCTTAGCATTTAGATTGCTTGAAATTCTTCTGTTCTGGAAAGTTACGTTTCAAAATAAAGAGCATGTTTGAGACTGACAGTCCGATTTTTAAAAAGTTTTTTTTTCCATTCTCTGGTTCAAAAGATCTCACGGGCCAGATATTTTTGCTTGCGGGCCGCATCTGGCCCGCGGGCCGCCTATTGCCGACCACTGAGGTAGGCTAAGGGTCACGGTAATGCAGCATGCAGGAATCTATATACGCACAAAACGAATGAATGGGTTATATCGGCCAAAACGAATGAATGGGTTGGGAGAGTCGTCTGGCTGTGTCAGCAGACTGCAGTCGGTCTCGAGGGGTTAAATAGCGCACGTACTTGAATTTTAATCTGAAGAAGACCACACGGTCGAAACGTCATTCCTTTGTGATAAAGAAAATAAAATCAAATCAAAAAAGAAGGATTTCAAGTGTGCGAACCTTTTTCCATTTTTTATGATTTAGCCTACTCTTGTTCTGCACCTTGACCGGGGATGTGCACAAACTTTTTTACTACACTTGAATTTTAAACCAACTCTTCTCTAGCCTATATCCTATAGCCATACTTTAATAATCAGATGTTATGCTCATTTTTGTAGGCTACACCTCACCGGCAAGCACGCACGCAAATGCTGCTTTTGCACATCTACAATATTGGCCAGGCTATATAGAATAGGCTTTTAGGACTGTATTTAGCCTTCGTGCAACTTTAGTTGTGCTCAATCTAAATTGTCCAATCCAAATATTGTCAGTAAGGATAGGTCATATTACCAAATGGCGAACCTCGAAAATTATTTAGGATATAGAGCCGTGTCCATTACGCATGCAGTTATTTGTTAGGCTATTGTTTTATTTGAGTGTTTTTGTCTACCATGGCAAACATAGTTGAAACGTTCGCTCTAAACTTATGTATTTCCAATCGGCTTTCACAATCAGCTACAGCTGCGCGGCGCGGCGCAGATGATCGCCATGAAAACGTGCAATGTCTTTACAGAACTGCTTTCACTTCCCCGAGTTGCGAACGCAACATGCACAACAACCGATATTTAGCAAACACATGTATTTCCAGCTCTCAAAACCGATGAGGTCCAGATCTCAGTGTCCTCATATAGCTGCCTACAGCCATGCATAGTAAGCCTAATGATAGCCTAATAGTTATGACATTAATAGCCTATTAATGACCTCATGTCGGAATGGCACGTTGTTTGAAAAAAAAAAAAAAAAGTTAAATAGGCCTAGGCCTACCGCCGAGTGGGGATATGTCGGAATGAACAGCGGATACCAGCTGGGTTGTAAAACATTACTGTAGGCTATTCGTTGATCTTATCGATGCAGTCCTTGCGGCCACTTCTCCCCATCGTAGGAAACTTTCTGCTTAGTGTTGACAACACAAAGGCCTTCACGTTGTGTGGCAGTGCTTGCTTGCCCTTCGATCCATCCCAGTTGGTGGTTTTGCACCTGTCCCTGAGTTATAGTCTATATGAGTAAGCGCTTATGCTCTAACCGCATAATAAAAGAAGCACCTGCAGCAGTGCTTATGGCAAGGCTATTAACACCTGTCACTGAGCTATGGACAACCAGTTATGCTCGAAAATTATCATAATAACAGACACACCTAATTGTATGGCTCTACGTTTAAACACATCAAATTAGCAAGCATTTCCGCAGCAACGTTTGCTTTCTTTTTCTGTCGGTCCGCGGTTGCTTGGTCAATTGCGCAGCAAATTGACCATTACATTACTTATATAGCCTATTTCTTATAACGAAACGCGAAGAAAAAATACGAGGACTGACCATCTCGTTTCTCCGCGTTTCCCCCAATACCATGGCGACAAAGAGAAATAAATATGATTTGACATTTAAGCTGATTGCTGACAAATTTGCCACACAATTCGGGAGAAGCAGCACTTCTAGCCCAAATTAACATGGCAACGTTGCCTATGACTAAAGTGTCTAAGTAGGCTAGTCCTACTAATATTACATTTGATTGGTAGCATGTTTGTAGCGCGCCAGTTTACCCATCCCCTACATCAAAACAGCTTAGAATCAATCAAAGAATCAGCTGTGTCGGCGTTAGGCTGTAGGCGATTTTCTATAACCATTTTCATTCATTTCAACAATGGTTCATTGAAACGTCGTTTGAATAATTTCGCCAGTCATCACCTTCATTGTTATGATGAGATTAAGGAGTCGACTATTGACGGATATGCGGTCTTCATCATTTTGAAATGCGGGATGAAACTTTCTGCCACCTGGTGGTTGTTTGGGTACATTGCCTTAGCCTCGAAAAAAATCGGCTTGACGGCCTGCGGGATCTCTTCGGGAGTCCCGCGGGAGAAGGTGCATTCTCAACCCCTACCCACTGTAGCTGTTTCTCACTACATACGCCATTCCAATATATACAAAACTGTAAGGGGATTTTTTTTTTGGGGGGGGGGACACAGTGTTAAATATCAGACGTTTTGTATGAGTTAGAAACTGGAATATCTACTGTAGCTCTGTGAGTTGTGTTGGATATGGAGCTGAAAGGAAACAAAGCCTAAAGTTCAGACTACTGTTGAAGTTCAATATACTGTTTACTGTTGAGATGTAGCAGAATGGCACATTGTTGTTCATTCATGTGTCATTGTGAACCCAATGGGTTTTATCCTTTGTACTTTGTGATTTTTGTACGTGAAAAATAAACAGCCTTTTCCAAAGATCTGGACAGGGTTTCATATGGCTACTTTAGCGTACTTTGAGACATTAGCCATAGAACTAAATCTAGTGACTTTAACTCGTCTGATGGATGGGTCACAAAGAAATGTGCAAAAATTTTTTTTTAAGAAAGTACCTGTTGTGGTTTCTCAAGGCCAATCATTGCAGATGGACGAGTTTTGTATGCTACATAGTAAGCCATGAGCGCATGAATGGTAGCAAGGACTAACTCAAACAAAAAATACAAAGACTACAATGACATCACAGGACACATATTACATGGCGTTGTGGGATTTTTTTTTTTTTAAAAGGCCATCTTATGCTAAATCAGCATTATGCTATACTTATCGTATTCAACCAATATGCTAACTCTTACACTAAGCGGTGCGCTAACTCAACACTCATGGTAATTTAGCATTAGGCTTAGGACTGGGCGATATGGAGCGATATCTCTCGATAGGACTGGGCGATATCTCTCGATATTTTGCTACATAGTAAGCCATGAGCGCATGAATGGTAGCAAGGACAAACTCAAACAAAAAATACAAAGACTACAATGACATCACAGGACACATTTCATGGCGTCGTGGGATTAAAAAAAAAAAAACAAATGAATGGGCGTCCTATGGGTTAGCAAAGAGTTGTTAGCTCCATGGTTATATCCAAGGGGGCAGGCATATTCCCGGATGTAGAGACACGAATTGAGCTGGTGATCAACACTCTGCTAACTCCCATGGACGGCCATAGATTGCAGATTTTTTTGCGATCCCACAACTTCATGTAACATGTGCCCTGTGTCACCCTTATACCTTCTGTGTATTCTTTAGGGTATCGAAGGCAAAACGAATTCACTTCTTCCCTGTATATAACGTTGGTTTCCCGTAAAGAAGTATAGTTACCATGTCGGTTGGAGGTTTGGATTAGAAGCTCAGTCCAGCCTGCACAAAAACCATGACGGAAAGTCATTTGCAAGATCAGTGAAAAAGCGAGTAGTCTACGGTAGCCTACTGCTTGATAGGGTAAAGCATTACCTAGAGGCAAGTAAACATAATAATGATATTAAAAATGAACGTTAATAATGGATTGACATCATTGGAAAATCCCATCTATCAGACGAGTTACAGCAATGTATAGGATGGCTAACGTCACAAAGTGAGAACGAGTCTGCACAGTACGATGGATAGTAATCAGATTTTTGTTTCAGCCCCCTCCCATTGAGAACATCGGAGTCTGTTTGTCCATTTCTTTTAGGTCTATGGGTATTTCAACCTCCAGGAATTCATCTGCCCCCTTACAGTAACTCAACATTTATGCTAACTCAGTATTACGCTATACTTATCATACTCAAGCAGTAGGTTAATTCTAATCAACATTGCACTAATCAACCCATGTGCTAAACTCTTACACTAAGCGGTGCGCTAACTCAACACTCATGGTAATTTGCCCTTTTCATGCTAACGTCAAACCCTTTCCACTTTGAAGCTTTGCTGGGTATCAGTATAGATGCCCCTGTATTTGGTAGTCTGTCTTGTCCTGAAACCTACCTCTACGGCAGCGATGGTGAACGATAACAAGGAAAATGAAGATAATAAATACACTTGAAATATTAATCTTACCTCAAGAACTGTAACCGTATCACCATAGCTTTTGCAAAGAGTTGTTAGCTCCATGGTTATTTCCAAGGGGGCAGGCATATTCCCGGATGTAGAGACACGAATTGAGCTGGTGATCAACACTCTGCTAACTCCCATGGACGGCCATAGATTGCAGGTTTTTTTGCGATCCCACAACTTCATGTAACATGTGCCCTGTGTCACCCTTATACCTTCTGTGTATTCTTTAGGGCAGGCCTATTCAACTAGCGGCCCGCGGGCCTGATGTGGCCCGCTTCAAATTTCCTGTGGCCCGCGTGTCTCGTCATGAGAATGAACTCGCTTTGACGGGTGTGCATAGATCTTCATATGATTGGCGAGTAGCGCACTGTCGGCCCGCCCCTATTGGCCAGACTAATTCTTCCAGTTATCTTCACTCAGAGAACACAGCACATCAC
Source organism: Sardina pilchardus (assembly GCF_963854185.1). Classification (NCBI taxonomy): domain Eukaryota; kingdom Metazoa; phylum Chordata; class Actinopteri; order Clupeiformes; family Clupeidae; genus Sardina; species Sardina pilchardus. Next base: position 116,312 of record NC_085014.1, read on the forward strand.
TACACAAACTGACATTTCCAAATGTGTAACTAGTTTTAAATGTTATCATTAAATGTTGATTAAATTACGATTTCTTACCGCCAGATTCTAAACCTCGAGCGTGCGCAAATCAAAAATGTTACAATCATACCCGGTCTCCGTTCCTCCGAGCCCTCGGGAAAGTTAGTGAAGGAGCTGTGGTTTGTAGAGAATTGCCTCTTGACTTTATATTCCTTCTTTACAGCGATGGATTCGTTGCACAATAAACATGAAAGTCTCGTACTTGTTGCAGAGGGTAAAATGAACGATTCTCGTGGTCAATTAGACGTTTCTTTAGACAGAGCCATCTTCACTCCACTCGTGGGAATGCTATTGTTCGTGATTTGCGCAGGCTCGAAGTTTAGAAACTTTGGCGGTAAGACATCGTGAAATAGATAAACAGAGGCAGAGCTGGCATTACTTTTTCTTTAAATTCAATGCTAAGTATATTTGAGAGATTGGCGCTGTAGGCTACTGTGTGTGTTTGAAACACTTATGAGCCTAATTATCTTGAAGTAGGCTAGTTAAATCAACACTGCAATTTTTCCCACTGATGCATGATATGGCAGCTATCAGACATCAGGTATGAAATACTATGGTTAGCCTGGGTGTTTTCAAATACTTGTATAGTTTGTGTATCAAATATTAGCCGTTTACTGACTGCACAGATAGCCGGCGATGCACGGGCTTTTCGCCGGCTAGTCCCGATTGTACTCACTGATAGCCGGCTAATCGCCGAGGTGATTTACGCTGCCAATTGTCCTCCCCTGAGGGTACACATATTCCCGGGGCGACTGCAGTGAGCACGCGAGCCGGCTGGTTACATGTCGGCAGTCCGACATCCTGCCAGTCCGACATCCCTTTCGTCCGACATGCCGCTATTCAGACATGGTGTTATTCCGACATGCTGCCAATCCGACACATTTTAGTACCCCCATTCCGACAGTTTACAAATCTTATTTTTTTCCACGTCAATTTAACGGACCCTATGAGCCCGACGGACGCAAAGTGCGTCAAAAAACACACCCATTCTTCTCTGTTACATTGCTCTGCTATTATTAGTCACAGCGAGATGAGACCTATATTGCATGAAAGAGCTCAGAACCTTTCCAACGAGACTAGACACATGTCTGTACGATCAAGTATGAAAATAAAAATAAAATCATTAATTTAAATGAAAGTAGGCTATATTACAGTCTATATTGCTCTGCGTTCACCCACGCAGCCACTGCTCTCGCTTGAATTACTCCGGGACCAGGCATCGCACAGCCATAACATGCATATCAAATGAAAGAGGAGAAACAGAGCTTTCCATTGATACCAAACACATCGATCCTTTTGTGTTATAGAAACAGACGAAGTGACAAACAAATAAGAATCATATAGCTTCGGCTACCGCTATACTTTCGTTTGATTTACTCGTGAAACCGTGTTAAAAAGATACGGCTTGCATGTCAGATAAAAGAGGAGAGCTAGAGCTATCCACAGATACCAAATACAACCTTCTATGCCATAAAACAGACGAAGTGACAGCAAAATAATAACTTAATTTAGCTCCACTTAGTCCGCGAATAATGAGACAGAGAAGAAAACTGCTTTCACTTCCCCGAGTCGTGCACGCAACAGACACATAACCATATCAAGAAGTCTTCACAATGACATTTTAAATGTGAATCTTTATTATTTTACACAATTGGATATAGTTATGACATTAATAGCCTATTAATGACCTCATGTCGGAATGGCACGTTGAAAAAAAAGTTAAATACCGCCACTGCGACCATGAAAAAAAAAAATGTCGGAGTGGTGGAACTTTCTCCCATAAAGAGACATGCCTCCACTACGACAATTGGACGTCAATGTCGGAGTGCTGGTATGTCGGAATGAACGGCGGTAGCCGAGCCGGCTATGCGGCGGCTAGCTGAGACATGGGCGGAGCTGTCAACAACGAGAGTTGTGCACACACTGCTGAAAGACTTAAAATCAGCAAACAGCTGACTGACTGTATGCTGAGCACAGCTGTCAGATCATCATCATAGGCCTACTGTTCACATATGTGACCATTCATAGCGAAATCAGTCGTTTTGCGCACAACGTTATTTTGAGAAAATCAACAATAACAAACTTCCGGGTTAAAATGTTGAATTTCACGTTTTCGCCTCATTCGACTGTATACAGTCTACAGTTTCATATCGTGAACGCATTTCACGGAAAAACATACGTTTTGACAGTTAAACCCGGCGAAGATTCAACACATTTGCTGTCATTCCCGTTGTGCACGCGCTGCTTAAAAAGGTGATTTCTCCTCTTCTGGCATATCGTGACAGGAGAACCATGTCAACTTTGGATGCTGTTATCTTAGCGATAGTTTGTGTAATACCCTCGATATACATATCGTTGGAAAGCTTAGTTTATGGCCGTTCACGTGAGCACAATAACTTAATTTAATTAATTTTACCGAAACGACTGGTTCCGCTTTACAGGGTCACATATTAACACTGGTCCTTGTGGTCCATCTAGCACACTGTTCTTTCAAATGTCAATTAAATCGCCAAACATCTCAGCATTTATTTATTAATTGCTAACATATTGGGAAAACATAGCCTACCCAGCAAGCAAGCCCGCGCGGGCCCCTTGTAGGCTCACTGTGGGCTGCCGCTGGGGCCCCTAGCGGGCTGCCCACGGTGGGCCCCTGAGGGCTTGCTCATCGGCAAAGCGCTGGGCCCGCAGTGCTGGCCCCGCAGGGGCAGCCCTCACTTAGCCCTAATAGCCCTAACTAGGCCCGCACAGGCCCCTATGGGCTGCCCTCATCTAGCCCTAAGCCCTCTCTAGGCCCACGCTCAAAAGCGTGGGCCCTGTAATGGCCACGCATGGGCAGCCCACATTGCCCTCTCTAGGCCCATACTCAGCATTGTTATTGTTTTTCCCCTCCATGTTTGTATTTTATTTCTTTTAAAGTTTATTCATTCATCTTTGTTAAACACATTGAACTGCCTCTGTGTATGAAATGTGCTATATAAGTAAACTTGCCTTGCATAACTGTTCAAAAGAAAATTACAATAGTCCAGAATTCAAAGAAATGTAAGTTTATTGTGTTAATATACACACTATATCTCTAAACATTTAATATGAAAATCACCTGAGACAAGTATTAGCTTTAAAATATAAATAAATACATATGAAACCTTCAATATTAAATCACTTTAATGGTCATGAAATATATACAGTGCCCTCCATAAGTACTTGAACATATGCTAAAGTTGCCTAAAAAGAGGAAAATAAAATCATCTTTTGGAAATTGATCTTAAAGGGATATTCCGCCATTTTTGGAAATACGCTCATTTTCCACCTCCCCTCGAGCAAAACAATCGATATTTACCTTGTTCCCGTTCATCCAGCCATTCTGTGAGTCTGGCGATACAACTTTTAGCTTCAGCCTAGCATAGATCATTGAATCGGATTAGACCATTAGCTTCTCGCCTGCTACAGGGCCGGCCCTAGCCCATTGGCTGCCCAATAGGCCAGTCAATCTAGTGTTTGACCCATGACTAATTGCAATAGTAATCATTCCAAGATTTTTGTGATCCCTAGGTATATCTAATTAACATATAAAAAATCTACCCATTTATATTTAGTGGAACATACTTTTTTCAAGGTCAAAGGTAGCAATTTCCAATGCATTTTGCCATTGGGATTTACTAGTGAAATGGGTAAAATTTTAAACTATAGATATCAAATTGAAACTTTCACAGTTGTTTACTCACATTATGACAAAGATTTTTTGTATTGCAAATTGTCTGAAATGTGATGTTTAGATATGCAAATGAGACCAGTTTTACCTAAATATGCAATAATTTGCATATATTTCTAGAAAACTAAATCTGAACAATAGGTACAGTCAGCTTCAAAATAATTGCTGCATTTTGCTACTATATTGGATACCAAAAGCCTATGCAAAGGGAATATTAGATATTACTTCATATCACCTCAGAAATGAGGAAATCAAGTCAAGCCAAAATCAATGCGTTTCAATGGAAGTACATTATACAAATGATTGTCAATGATATGGTATGATGGAAGTATCTCAGTGCATGCAACTCACTTGATATGTTGTCTAAAGGTCAATATCTTCCTTATGTGACTTGGCATGCATTGAGATACTTCCATCATACCATATCATTGACAATCATTTGTTCTATAATGTACTTCCATTGAAACGCATTGATTTTGACTTGACTTGATTTCCTCATTTCTGAGGTGATACAGATGGTACGGGTTGAGAATGCTCCTTTCTTTCCCGCACATCGGGACTCCCGAAGCATCGGGTCTTTAATTAAAACTGCAACCGCAAGGGGGCAACATAAGACCGCCTTAATAAAAGGAAGGTTCGGCTCATACCGGAAAACACGGAAAAACCCGAAGACACCGCGCTGGTGACAAGCGGAGAAAAGAGACATCACGCTCGGCATGTCAGATTGCAGTTTCAGAGTTTTCGAATGTTTTACAGCGTACCTCACAGCTGGCTCTCTCACTCGACGTAGCCTATAACTCAGTCAGTCCAGCAGAGATGCCAGAGCAACGTTTTGGTCAATGGAGGGGGAGAGAAATCCTCCGCATATCCGTCTCATTTAATCCGTCTCATTTAATCATTAAAATGAAGGTGATGACTGGCGAAATTATAATCAAACGACGTTTCAATAAACCATTGTTGAAATTAATGAAAATGGTTTTAGAAGCCTTCAATTCAACCTGAAAGACTCGATATAGGCAACCTTAGATTAATTCATTAATTCATTACGGTTACAAGACCGCATTTCCGTGAATAGGCTATTATTGTCAAGGCGAAGACGAAAGAGATGGACAAGATGGACATTTAGGCTACATTTATGTTAGGAATACTTAGAAATGTGTAGGCCTATAGGCTATTTTAAAACGGAGGCATGTTCATTTTAACCGGCGACGCTGGGTAGCTTACCCAGCACTTTATCACAGATTTTGTCCCCACCACTTTTGACAACTGAAAATGAAACGTATTTAACAGAAATATCTTTAATAGGCCTACATGCCTATCATGTCACTTTACTTATAACCGTAGGCTACATGATTGGAGAAGATCGCGCATTTTGTAACATTATAACAATGGATGGTCAGATATGCGATAGGGCAGTGAGGGTGATTCATTGTAACCATCGACTAGTAGGCCTAGCTCCGCAAAAGAAGTTTCTAGCAACTTAGAATATATGGATCTCGTTATGCATGTTCATGTTGATTCAGAGATAGACATAGACTACCGTGGGCTACTGTGCGTCAATATAACAGCATTTTATCATGTGGTGAATTAATGACTAACGTCAGTTTAACATGTCAGAACTTTTGATCGGCGTTTCAAGTGCATGCTGCGAATAGGCTAAATGAACTCGACTGACTGAATCCTTTATATTTCTTGGCTAAGTGCGAAGAAATTGACACTCGAACTGTGGCGTAAATGGTTGAGGCATCTTAATCATACGTCAGCGACCGGGGTTCAAAACTTACTCTACGAACCTCCGGAACCCATTAAGACAAGAGGCATTATTTTATTAAAAAGTTTTGCGATTTTTTTATGATTGCGATGTCTGCTGAAAAGAAAAGTTAATATGTGAATTCGTGGTTCAGCGCACACACACACACACACACACACACACACACACACACACACACACACACACACACACACACACATTTTTACATTTACATAATAGGGCTCGGGCACACGCCTTGCATTCTAGGAATATCGCCGCCATTTGGTAGCGCACTGAACGTAATATCCATTCATTCAGATGCACAAGACAAGAAGCAGAAATAGTAGCGATTTATTCTTTTCCTCTTGCGATCGTGGGTTGCACTGTTACACCCCACTACACAGCAACATACTACCAAGAAGGCAAAAACTAAGTAACAGGAACACACTAAAAGGCGGGAGTAAATCCATAGTAATCCATAGTAAACTAAGGAGTGAAGCTGCCAATGTGGCTGTGCCCGCGAAGTTTTGATGTCATGATCCCGAGCCCTAGTGTCAGGAAGTGTCTGTCGAGAGAGAGGGGGGAGGGAGGCAATCGTCCAATGCCGCATACAGGTAGGCTATAATGTCTAGTGAACTGGTTAGACAAGTGTGGGGGAGGGGGAATGATCGCACAAGACAATTGCTCTTCATGAAATGGGTAGTCTCACAGACGTTTGTCGATGTTTAAACGTAGCCTACTACATCACTTGCGAAATCGGACGTGGCACATAGAATTATTAGGCTACTGGATTTAATATAGCATAGACTTTGTTCATCCTATATTAGCCTATATTAAAATGTAATGTGCTGCGGGGAAGCATTGGGGAAGTCAGTTTAAGTTGTCCTGTAACAATTTGCCTCTTATTATAAGAGTATGCAGCCACTACGCACATAATAGTCTAGGTTACGGGCGGATGCGAGCAACCCCATGCAAAAGAAGGCCTTAAGTTAACGGACTGAAGGCCTGTTTACATGTCAAACATGCATTAAATCTAAGAAACGAAAAACACAAATATCATGTATTGTGTCGTAAACAGTTAATGACTTCGTGGCCACTATGCGCAACTGCATCGCGCAGTGAGCTGAAGGATAGGAGGACCGACACTTATTAACACAAAGCTTTGTAAAGCACTAACAACCACCCCTCAAAGTTCATTGTCCATAAGTCCAAACAATAAGTATAAAAATCCGACAATCCAAAACGATAACGAGATCTCCCAGAAACGAAAAACAAGTTTGTTGAGTAGCCTAGTCCTTCCAACAATCTCAGCTTTTGCGTTTGTTAGATAAAAGGCATTCTGTCCTGCTGTATTCCAATGAGAAAAAATCATCCACAAGGTAGGCTAAGGGTCACGGTAATGCAGCATGCAGGAATCTATATAGGCCTACGCACAAAACGAATGAATGGATTATATCGGCCAAAACGAATGAATGGGTTGGGAGAGTCGTCTGGCTGTGTCAGCAGACTGCAGTCGGTCTCGAGGGGTTAAATAGCGCACGTACTTGAATTTTAATCTGAAGAAGACCAAATCAAATCAAAAAAGAAGGATTTCATGTGTGCGAACCTTTTTCCATTTTTTTTATGATTTAGCCTACTCTTGTTCTGCACCTTGACCGGGGATGTGCACAAACTTTTTTACTACACTTGAATTTTAAACCAACTCTTCTCTAGCCTATATCCTATAAAAGAAGGATTTCAAGTGTGCGAACCTTTTTCCATTTTTTTTATGATTTAGCCTACTCTTGTTCTGCACCTTGACCGGGGATGTGCACAAACTTTTTTACTACACTTGAATTTTAAACCAACTCTTCTCTAGCCTATATCCTATAGCCATACTTTAATAATCAGATGTTATGCTCATTTTTGTAGGCTACACCTCACCGGCAAGCACGCACGCAAATGCTGCTTTTGCACATCTACAATATTGGCCAGGCTATATAGAATAGGCTTTTAGGACTGTATTTTGCCTTCGTGCAACTTTAGTTGTGCTCAATCTAAATTATTGTCAGTAAGGATAGGTCATATTACCAAATGGCGAACCTCGAAAATTATTTAGGATATAGAGCCGTGTCCATTACGCATGCAGTTATTTTTTAGGCTATTGTTTTATTTGAGTGTTTTTGTCTATGGCAAACATAGTTGAAACGTTCGCTCTAAACTTAAGTATTTCCAATCGGCTTTCACAAAACCGATGAGGTCCAGATCTCAGTGGCCTCATAGCTGCCTACAGCCATGCATAGTAAGCCTAATGATAGCCTACAGTAATAGTTATGACATTAATAGCCTATTAATGACCTCATGTCGGAATGGCACGTTGTTTGAAAAAAAAAAAGTTAAATAGGCCTAGGCCTACCGCCGAGTGGGGATATGTCGGAATGAACAGCGGATACCAGCTGGGTTGTAAAACATTACTGTATTCGTTGATCTTATCGATGCAGTCCTTGCGGCCACTTCTCCCCATCGTAGGAAACTTTCTGTTTGACAACACAAAGGCCTTCACGTTGTGTGGCAGTGCTTGCTTGCCCTTCGATCCATCCCAGTTGGTGGTTTTGCACCTGTCCCTGAGTTATAGTCTATATGAGTAAGCGCTTATATGCTCTAACCGCATAATAAAAGAAGCACCTGCAGCAGTGCTTATGGCAAGGCTATTAACACCTGTCACTGAGCTATGGACAAGCAGTTATGCTCGAAAATTATCATAATAACAGACACACCTAATTGTATGTCTCTATGTTTAAACACATCAAATTAGGAAGCATTTCCGCCGCAACGTTTGCTTTCTTTTTCTGTCGGTCCGCGGTTGCTTGGTCAATTGCGCAGCAAATTATCAGATGACCGGACCTAATTTCACCCCATGTCTCGCGGACCAGCAGCAGTCTCCACGTTTCGCGGCCCATAGTTTGAGAAACGCTGCATTAAAGTGTCATTAGGTTGTAGGCTATATGTTTAGTGATTTCTTTGTGTGTTTTTCATTGTAGTGTGTGTGCATTGAGTAGTTCCTTAAAATACGGAACAAAGAGCGTCCCGTAGCCTATCTGTTCAATACGGAAGAAGACTAACTATTACTTATATATTTCTTATAACGAAACGCGAAGAAAAAATACGAGGACTGACCATCTCGTTTCTCCGCGTTTCCCCCAATACCATGGCGACAAAGAGAAATAAATATGATTTGACATTTAAGCTGATTGCTGACAAATTTGCCACACAATTCGGGAGAAGCAGCGGACAGGAGCGCCACCACAAGCAAGCACTTCTAGCCCAAATTAACATGGCAACGTTGCCTATGACTAAAGTGTCTAAGTAGGCTAGTCCTACTAATATTACATTTGATTGGTAGCATGTTTGTAGCGCGCCAGTTTACCCATCCCCTACATCAAAACAGCTTAGAATCAATCAAAGAATCAGCTGTGTCGGCGTTAGGCTGTAGGCGATTTTCTATAACCATTTTCATTCATTTCAACAATGGTTCATTGAAACGTTGTTTGAATAATTTCGCCAGTCATCACCTTCATTGTAATGATTAAATGAGATTAACGAGTCGACTATTGACGGATATGCGGTCTTCATCATTTTGAAATGCGGGATGAAACTTTCTGCCACCTGGTGGTTGTTTGGGTACATTGCCTTAGGCTCGAAAAAAATCGGCTTGACGGCCTGCGGGATCTCTTCGGGAGTCCCGCGGGAGAAGGTGCATTCTCAACCCGTACCCACTGTATGAAGTAATATCTAATATTCCCTTTGCATAGGCTTTTGGTATCCAATATAGAAGCAAAATGCAGCAATTATTTTGAAGCTGACTGTACCTATTGTTCAGATTTAGTTTTCTAGAAATATATGCAAATTATTGCACATTTAGGTAAAACTGGTCTCATTTGCATATATAAACATCACATTTCAGAAAACTTGCAATACAAAAAATATTAGCCTTAATGTGAGTAAACAACTGTGAAAGTTTCAATTTGATATCTATAGTTTAACATTTTACCCATTTCACCTGTAGTAAATCCCAATAGCAAAATGCATGGGAAATTGCTACCTTTGACCTTGAATAAAAGTATGTTCCACTAAATATAAATGGGTAGATTTTTAATATGTGATGCAGGAGGGTTTAAGGATCAATAAAAAGTATGAACCATTACTATTGCAATTAGTTTAAGTTTTGGCCCTTTTTTGAGCTAGATTGACTGGCCTATTACAGTAAAGGAGATTCAATAAGTCAAAACACAAGAGGGTCATTCCACGTCAAATCAACCAGAGCGCACGCACTTGCGTCTCAAAAAAATCTGAAAAAAAAATACCATTTGTACCTATGTTACCCAGGAGACACTCTGTAAAATGTTTTTGTGCTAAGATCAATACTTTCCAAGTTAGACAGTTTTACGGGGGGAGGGGGGTGTCAATTTTGCTCTGCCTCTTTTGTTTGTCAAAGTTCATAAGCTCATTGCTCAAGAACTAGAATTTGTAGGAGGCTCAAATTTTGGAGGCTGGTGCATAAATTGGAATAGCATGCAGTAAAATCACCACGAGTGGTCTGGATCATCCTGGATGGTCATAGCAGTCCCTCAAAGTTGATCAACATTTTATTGGAGTTCTTGGCTGGGCTCTGTTTAGACTTACAGAAGACATATTTTTACTCAACATAGGCTGTTGATTTTTTCCCCCTTTTTGAGATCAGTAGAAACACTCTCAGAAAAAGAAGAAAGAAATTCCATCAGGGACTGAACAGCAGACCTCACAAGTTTGAAAAATAATGTTGGATCTCATATTCAGAGCACCCTAACACTTGGTGGGAATATACAACGATTTTTTAAATATTTTTTTCTTTAATCTGCATTACCTCTTCTTTTTAAAAACACCAATTTGACTTGTCTTATGCAAATGTTTCTTTTTCATTTCCCACCCTGAGCATGGACAAAATGCAAAATGCAATCTGTGACAATGAGATCCGAAAGTGTCCTGATTTGACACGGAATCAACCATGTGTTAAATTCTCATGAGGCAGACAGCCCCACATCATCACATACCCTTCACTTAACCTAAAGATTGGTATGGTGCTTCTTTTTTTTTTTTTTTTTCAATTAGCCTACTACCTGGTTTGATTTGCATTGAGCTCAATGAGCATGAAACCAGCTAATAGACTAACTGAAAAAACACCATGCCAATCTCTAGGGATGGTGAAGGGTATGTAAGGATGTGGGGTTATTTTAATTTCAAAGGCCAAGGGAACTTTTTTAGGGTGCATAGTATCCTGGATCCATGAAATAATAAAAACCTGCCTGCCTCTATGGGAATTTAACACATAGGGGTTAAAATACTTATGACGCCTGTATTTTAAGGAAAACATTTATCTATTTACGATACATTATTCATTAACATAGAAAATTGGTGTCCTTAAATGTTGGATATTTCCTCATTTTTGTATTTACAGTAAGACATTAAGATCAATTTCCAAAAGATGATTTTATATTCCTCTTTATACTCAACTTTAGCATGTGTTCAAATACTTATGGAGGGCACTGTATATGAAATAAATAAATAAATAAATAACAAAGGTATAACATGTGTTCCCCCCAGCAATAACAAATAACAAATACAGTACACCTCCGCAATACATTTGTTACATTTGCCCCCCCCCCCCCCCCCCCCCCCCTTAGCTCACGTTAGCATCAGGGTTTCTGTTTTGCTGTAGTAACCTCTGCCGTCGTCCGCCACCCTGGTCTCTCGCGTTTCGTAGCCATGACTTAATTTCTTTTTCAACATTAGATGCCTGTGGCATCTCACCAACAAATCCAACTCTCCTCACAGCATCTGAATGGGTGTTAAAAAATAGCAACGCTTTACTTGAGGTTTTCGACAGAGTGACATGAACCTGTCACTAACATGACACATCATCATGAACATGTAATAACACTTGATGACATTACATTGGCATTACATGGTTTCTACATTCTTATACTACTTTTATAGTAAGCACCACTGGGGTCGTTATCTGCACGTTGGAGGAACATCATTCCACTGTCAACTGGACAACTACAGAATTTCTTGATGGTTTCAAGTTGTATTCATTTATTTATTTTTAAATCATGTACTCCTGTCCTGCAGAATGTCAGAGCAGTATTCCAAGCCATTTTCATAAAATTATGAAATATATCTAAAGGCAAATTTGGCTGTCTATGTTAAAAGAGAATGCCGGTGTAGCTATAGACTATTCTGGAAAATGAACAAAGACTGCATATGCATAATAATTTGGAATGCAGTTTGCCGGGGAGCAGAATTTCAAGCAGACGTTCAGGCAGGCCGGAGAAGACCGCCTCCTAGTTGTAGCTTAATAGCCAAATCGCTGTTTTAAACCACAGAAAGGCTCAAAGTTAGCCTGATTACCATCGACTTTCAAAGGCTCTGCGAGACTTTAGTCTGACCAAGGGCCTGTGCTAACACGGTTTCTCCAAGCGCTGGTTGACCCGCCTCCTTTAAGTGCCTCGATTTGCTACTGGTCGATGTCAGAAAGCGGTTTGCCGAGTTTAAACCAACAACAACACTCTTTCCTCTGCCTTGAACACGCCTCTACCCAGAGCCACTGCTCAAAGTTGATTGGTTCTCGACCAAAGGGGACAGTTCCGCAGATTTCGGGAACTCAGAAATCCTTCCCGATTAGCAGTTGACCAGACCAGCGACAGCAAAAGCCGAAGGTGTTACGTCACTGGGACGGCGTGCCAGGCTATCTCAAAGTAGTCCCACTCTTCGTTGACAGTATAATGACATTTCCAACATTTAAAAAGAGGGCTGAGGCAAAACAACGTATAATCACGTTTTAACACACCTGGGGCCTCATGTACAAAGCTTGCGTACGCACAAAAATGCTGCGTACTCTAAGTCTCACGCTCACGTCCGGATGTACAAAGACTGACTTGAATGTGAGAATGTGCGGTCCTCCACGCAAGCTTCATGCCTGGCGTACGCACATTTCCAGTGTGTATCGTCAGTTGGCGACACATAGAGGCAATGCAGCGCAACAACATTAGTTGATCACGAATCAAGGCCTTTATTTGCACAGCATATTAAAAATAGCACTTCGAAATAGGCATATGTTTCTAGATAATTGGCCATGCAACATGCGTTAATAGTACCAAACTATGCAACAGCCTATATCTGCAATTAAAACTGTAGTCTTATCAGAGGATATCAAGAATTAGGTAGCCTAATGTGAAACGTATAGAGATAATGCCTATATTTAGTTCCATACATGATTATTCACTTGCTTATCAAACATTTCAGATTTCGAAGAGCTTTCCTTCCTCGAAATCTGTGATGAATGTGGTCGGCTTCACGCATATGTCCATGTCTAAAACATTTTCCGGGTGTTTTAACATATTTCCGACAGTTTTCAGTAAAACAAAAAACAAATGGGACAAGATGATCCGCGTGAATAGCTTAGTGCGAATTGAAGCAATTTCCCTGACTGACTGCATAGGCTACTTTGACTTTCCTCGAGTAAGCATTCACATTATTGTTGTAACACTTGTGCAAAATATAGGAATATGATCCAGAAATCGTCGTGGCAAAGCGTGGATAAACTTACTATGGGTGCGCGATGCGTGTTCTTACTCGGACACGTGTGATTTAATGACCTTTTAATTATTGCAGTTATTTTGTAATGCTTGAAATGCCCAACAAACCGCGTTATGTGAACCTTGTCACTTGCAGACTGACCAATGAATCTGCCACGGTCTCTGACCCTTGTAGCCACTGCCACGCTCTGCCTCTACTGTTTTTTTTTTTGTTATTAATTACAGATGATAAAGACGTAGGCTACTGTCTTTACCATGTTGTCTGATAAGAGCACTTCTACCTCGCAATCGCTGGTAATAAACGTTTAATACTTTTTCGATTTGATTATATAAATTATTACATTTTGTAGCAGGTTCAAGAACGGATGGATCCACAAATGATTTTTTTCTCTTATTAATATTGTGGGATAAGGCGTTTTGCCTTCGCGGAGGTCTGAGTTTTCGAGTGGCCTTCTAGTTAGCATATTAAAATGAGTGTGATTGAGGGAGGAGAGGGGGTGGAGTATAATGCTCATGCATGTGCGCTTAATTTCACGTTATTTGGGATGTACAAACGAAAGCTGCGTGGATTGCTGCGTACGCATGGTTTCATACATCTGAATTTTTTTGTGCGTACGCTTCTTTCCAGATTTTCGCGTACGCAATGTTGTAGTAAGAATTCCATGCAAGTCTTTGTACATGAGGCCCCAGATCTCTCATTTACTCAACAATTTAGAAAATTAAATAATAATAATAAAAATAATACCACCGAATGACAAGGTGTATAAGGTATACAAGAAATACACTATATTGGCAAAAGCATTCGCTCACCTGTCTTGACTCACATATGAACTTCGGTCACATCCCATCTTTAAAGGAATATTCCGCCATTTTTGGAAATATTTTCCACGTCCCCTTGAGCAAAACGATCGATATTTCCCTTTTTCCCGTTCATCCAGCCATTCTGTGAGTCTGGCGATACAACTTTTAGCTTCAGCCTGGCATAGATCATTGAATCGGATTAGACCATTAGCTTCTCGCCTGCTAGCATCATGCTTAAAAGTAACTAAGATTTCCGGTAATTTTCCCATTTAAAACGTGTCTCTTCTCAAGTTAGAGTGCAATAAGACCAACTGAAAATGAAACCTGGCATTTTTCTAGGCTGATTTGACATGGAACTACACTCTCATCTGGAGTAATAATCAAGGGAAGTTGCAAACGTACCATGGGCACAGTGATATCACGCACTACTACTGCTTGTTGCCTATGGGGACTATTTTCAGATATCACTGCGCCCATGGTACGTTTGCAACTTCCCTTGATTATTACGCCAGATGAGAGTGTAGTTCCATGTAGTTCCAAGCTATGCTAGGCTGAAGCTAAAAGTTGTATCGCCAGACTCACAGAATGGCTGGATGAACGGGAAAAAGGTAAATATTAATTGTTTTGCTCGAGGGGAGGTGAAAAATTAGCTTATTTCCAAAAATGGTGGAATATCCCTTTAATCCATAGGGTTTATGATGACATCAGTCCACCCTTTGCAGTTATAACAGCTTCAACTGTTCTGTGAAGTCTTCCCATAAGGTTAGGAGTGTGTTTCTGGGATTTGTTGACCATTCTTTCAGAAGTGCATTTGTGAGGTCACACATTGATGTTGGATGAGGTGACTGGCTCTCAGTATTCATCCTAATTCATCCCAAAGGTGTTCTATTGGGTTGAGGTCAGAACTTTATGCAGGCCAGTCAAGTTTATCCACACCAAACTCTGTCATCCATGTATTTATGGACCTTGCACTGGTGCACGGGCATGTTGGAACAAGTAGTGGCCATCCCCAAATTTCCCACAAAGTTAGGAGCATGGAATTGTCCAAAATCTCTTGGTTAATGCTGAAGCATTCAGAGTTCCTTTCACTGGAACTAAGGGACCAAGCCCAGCTCAGGGACGGCCCCTTCCTGTTCCAACATGACTGTGCATCAGTGCACAAAGCAAGGTCCATAAAGATAGATAGATAGATAAAGGCATGAATGACAGAGTTTGGTGGGGATGAACTTGACTGTCCTGCACAGAGTCCTGACCTCAACCCGATAGAACACTTTTGGGATGAATTAATGTGGATACTGAGAGCCAGTCGCCTCGTCCAACATCAGTGTGTGACCTCACAAATGTGCCACTGAAAGAATTGTCAAAAAATCCCAGAAACACACACCTAAACTTTGTGGAAAGTCTAAGAGTTGAAGCTGTTATAGCTGCAAAGAGTGGACTGACATCATAATAAACCCTATGGATTAAGGATGGGATGTGACTGAAGTTCATATGTGAGTCAAGACAGGTGAGCGTCAGGGTCCGGTTCGCCCTGTCGGTCCTTATTTTCCCGATAATGACCAGCGTTCTATACATTATCCCTTACGTATATACAGCAGTGAAAATAAGTATTGTACATGTCACATTTTTTTCAACAGTTATGTCTGACTGGACTACTGACATGAAATGTATTAACTTAAAAAAATCTACACAAGTAAAGAAATCAGAACTTTAAACCCCCAAGTAACGATTACCGGTGTAACGGTAAACAATGATTAAAAATGTTGACGATAACAATTACCGCTTTCATTTCAAATATCATAATTATCACGGTTGATTACCACGGTGTGGAAACCGTGTGTTTAATCTTTCCTAGCTTTACCCAAGGCTGCTTTTGACATAGGCCTGGTAGGCCACAATGAAACAAAACTAGCATTTACCAGGCATTTCCTGAAAAGGCATGTAGACTCTTCCCTGAAGAAAAGCGGCAGTCCTTCCAGGGCTATCCTTCTCCTATGTGCTGTGATATCTGCCACCTGCACATACTGTAGATGGAGATACAGAAAGAATGACAATATTTGACACAATTCCCAATTGTTGTTTAATTTAGCTATAGACTGCATCAGTTACAGGAAATTTCCCACGGGAAATTTGTTGGTTTAGGTTGAGATGGTCACTGTACTATCAGCAGGAAAAAGAACAAGAACACTTGGTACAACATATACTAAATAGCAGACCAACTGCTAAAGTATTACAAAGCCATTGTAATTTTTACTCTTAATTCATACATGATGCAGTTTACAGCCTATGCTTGTGGACAGCCGTGGCCTACTGGTTAGGGCTTCGAGCTTGTGACCGGAGGGTTGCGGTTCCATCCCCGACCAGTCCACGGCTGAAGTGCCCTTGAGCAAGGCACCTAACCCACCTCGCTGTGCTATGTGTGTTCACTAATTCGGTTAAATTGGGTTAAATGCAGAGAACGAATTTCCCTCACGGGATCAAAAAAGGATATATACTTATATACTTCATGAGACTCAATTACAGCATACAGTTGTGGGTTCTGTTCTGTTTATGCCGATGAAACGGCAGTAAGTCTAGAGGGGAAAAATTGGGCATACACTGACTGCCAAATACCTGACTTGTGTTGAATGATGATGGCTCGGTGATGCAATATGGCATCTTTGCTTCCTCTGGAAAACATGCAGCATGTGTAGGGGAAGATGGATTCATTAAAATACTTAGGGAGTCCTAAGAGAGGATTGGAGGCCATTGCCCATTAGGAATGAGCTAAGATGCATTTGCAACAGGTTAAAACACATATGTGCTCTTCCAAATATGAAAGACACTTGTTATGAAGGTGTTGAATAAGTGTGAGACTGCACTAGTTCTTTTTTGGTGTCAACTTGTGTCAAATTGAGAGAAAACACTTGTTGAGCTATTTAAATGGTGCTGGTTTGATTTGCTTACTGAAAACATTGAAAGTATATGAATTTTGTAACATTTGCAGATAACCTGATCAAATGTTCCTGTTCTATTGCCTATGCACTTGACCATGACCAGATATTTCCTTTAAGCTTATAAAAAATGTGCAAAAAATACATAGATAGACAAATAGATATACACAGACATGCAGAGAAATACATTAATACTTGCCTCATCATTGAGAAACAGAGCAGGCCATATTTGACTAATTTCTCTGATATGGGAATCAACCTCCACAACATCTTGATGGCAAAGAGAAAGGTGGACTGCATCACTCTAGGACTGAGACAAGAGGACAACTTATATTTCTGTAATCGAGTAAAAGTATAAACAACTGAAAGTATATCAATGTTGCATTCGGCTATTGCCACAAATGTAGCCCATCATCGGTCGTTCCTCTGTTCAAATAGCAAGTTCGACTGCAGAGCTGAACACTGTCCCAGATAAAAGTATTCCAAATGCTTCAAAAGGTAATCATCAACAAAGTTATCCCTCAAACAACATGTAACCTGCGTGCGGTCCAGTCCTGCACACTCCGTGCTTGATCCCGTCAACCACATAGTGGCAGTTGTCACTGACTAGCACGACCATATATGGCTCTATTGATGTCTAATAACGTTCAACACAGTTACCTTACGTTACCAGATGGTAGCTAGCATACAAAGCTACAGAAACGCCTCCGTTGTTGCATGAGTGAATGTTTTAGGAACAACATGTTCATTAGGGAAACAGTCAGTGACAAAAGATTAAATCTTACCACAACATATCAAGCTAGTATTACCATTAGTTGAGTTGTATAAAGAGTTGAGTTATGGCTAACAACTAGACATAGCTAACTATGGCTAGTTATTAACAGAATTTGGCTAGTCAAATGATTATTTCTTAATCATAATTAATCAACACGACACGGAATGTTCAAGACTGTCATTTAAAACAATGAATACTGTATAGTTTGATTAAATGTTTTACTTACGTTTAAGTATGTAGTCGTTCGTTTTCGAAAGATAGTTTCAAATGTTGTTTGTCTGTGTGAAGTCTGCCAAATCCCTGGCCGAATCAAGCGCACGTGAAATCCCATTGATAAACAAAATGCGCATGCGCCAATTTCATGTGTCAGCAGCAGATTTTTGCACTGATAAAGTAAATCAAATGTTGAAGTAGTCAACTGAATTCTACAAGTTTGCAACAAGAAATTACAAAAAATATAATGTAGGCTAAGTGTTTTTTCCACCTTAGTTCACCACTTCTTTCTGATTATTTGAGATAATTACTTACAAACCTTATTTGTCAAAACAAATGGCAAGGATTTTTAGTGTGAAGGATCTTTACTTAGACCCCTTTAAGAATCATTTTATCAGACTTGAAATTTGGTAGATTAAAGTGCATATTGTGCCTATAATCCTATATTGAAAAATAAGGCATTTTCAAAGATGAATGAATGTTACCACCATAGATTACAAACCATTTTCATCTTAACAACAATCTTCCTTGTCATTCTTAAAAGTCCTTTAGGTTTACATAAACAGTCTTCATGAGGAAAATGGTATGATTTACAAGCATTTCTTTTAAATAAATAAAACACATACTATACATTTGAAGGGGGAACATATACCTGGCGGCCAGCACCATTCAATAGACAGGTAGACACAAACCAATCAATACACAAAACAAGACAGACACCAAGCTATATTAGCTTTGCTATTTTAGCTTACAAAAATTTTGTTTGTAGATACATTGTTTTTGTGCTACAGATAGCTACAGATACTGTAAGTCCCTGAATTCTGGTTCCAGGTATTTTGAACTATTCTTCCATCCAAAATGTCTCCAGTTTATTCACATTTGATGACTACTGAGCATGGATAGTCTACTGTACTTCAAATCAACCTATACATTGAGTATAATATATTGAGTAATCTCATTGGTTAAATTTGACTAATATATTAGTACCATATGGAAACAACCTACCATTGACTTTGTTTAATTATAACCAATATACTATGGTTATTGCCTGTGCTTACACAAAGAAGCCATGACCATTAAAAAAGGTATTTATTTATCTACGTTGTAAAAGCAACCATATATCTTGTACAGTTTACATAACTTCTCATTAACTCATTCCAAACATCACTATACAAATTCAAATGTGTCTGAAAGAAGAACATTGTACGTAGGCCTATCATTATTTCATGGTCATTTTTTGACCTGGTTTAAACTCAACTTAGACTCTTTATGCAGGTGAGTAAAACATAAAACACTACCATTTAAAGCAGCCACAATGTGCTAATATGCTTAAGAAAATACTTGCATAATAGGTGACCAACAGTAAATATACCTTCCCATGAATATTTGACAATGTTCGCAATCGAGAACAAAATGTTTATTGCTTTCAACTAAGCTTACGTTGTGCTTAAGAACAACATAAGAACATTCATGTTTGGTTTCACACCATAGTGAATGGAGAGGAGAATATATTGTCTTTGGTGTTGTAATGAATCATGCAGCAATATTTTGGAGAAACATCCATCTTTTATGGATGAAATGACGTGTGAAGAAGAATATCCTTTATAGGACAATAAAGACTCTATATCTCCAAAAACACTCAGCAATCTTACAATGGTTTGTTATAACATCAGAAAATTAGACACACAGCCTTACAACTGGGTGGAATAATGTGTGCCATTAAAAAGGCAAGAGTCTAAAAAGACACCAAAGTTCACTCTGGCAGAAAGCCAGCATATTGTTAATGTTCGGGACAGGCTTGTGCAAAATACTAGCCTAGAAATCTAGACGCCCCTAGCGGCAGCAAATCTAATTGGCTGCCCGGGTCAGTCTAGGAACTCTAGCTTGGGAGCTGGGCATTGGCAGAATCACCAGACTAATCACATCGTGTACAGTCGATGGGCGGGCTTAACATAATAGACCTCTGAAGTTCGCCTACAAAAAAGCTGGCATCTTTAAAATTCGGTATCTGCCGATTTTTCCTATGAGAAAATAACATGGGAATTTTGAATTATCGCACCTGTTAAACTCTCGCGGGGACGATAAAGTCTTAAATGCAGACGTTTTCCTGAACACACTTTTGTCCTCTGCCTTCTTGTGCATACTGTGATCTCCGGTAGGCCTACGTGAAGTCAGCACACTTTGATTTTTGCTACCCCAGAGCTAACTTAATGGCAAGTTGCATCGCAAGTTAGCTCTGGGGTAGCAAAAATCAAAGTCTGCCGCCTTCGTGTACCGGAGATCACAGATTCCTATCGAAGGCAGAGGACAAAAGTGTGTTCAGGAAAACACCTGCATTTCCGATTTTGTCATCCCCGCGAGTTTAACAGGTGTGATAATTCCAAATCCCCATGTTAATTAACCATAGGACAAATCGTCAGATACCGTAACTCCTTATATGGGCAAAGATGGTAGCTTTTTTTGTGGGTCTATAGACCTCTGAAGTTCGCCTACAAAAAGGATCCAAAGCTGCCATCTTTGCCCATATAAGGAGATCCGGGAGTTAATTGAAGCTAACTGCCTATGGCAAGTTGCATTGTAAGTTAGCTCTGGGGTAGCAAAGATCAAACTGTGCCGTCTTCACCTACCGAAGATCACAGTATCCACTAGATGTCAGTGGACAAAACTGTGTAGCGAAAAACGTCTGCATTTCCAATGTCATCATCCCCGCGAGAGTTTAACAGGTGCGATAATTGAAAAAACCCATGTTATTTTCCTATAGAAAAAATCTCAAGATACCGGATCTCCTTATTTGGGCAAAGATGGTGGCTTTTTTGTAGGCGAACTTCAGAGGTCTATGGTGACTGACATGCGACCAGAAGTTGCAACGGTTACACATCATGCTACTTGAAAACAAGAAGATGATTCGTTTAGCGTTATCCTATTGCGTGGAGAAGGAATTTGAAAGACAACTGTTTATCCCACCCCTCCGATTGAGTCCTGCCTAGGGTTATCTTGATGTGGGTCTGGCTGGTCAGGCTTAGCCTGATTGCCATCGACTTTCAAGGCTCTGCAAGACTTTAGTCTGACTAAGAGCATGTGCTAAACAGTTTCTCCAAGCGCTTGGTTGACCCGCCTCCTTTAAGTGCCTCGATTTGTTACTGGTCAATGTCAGAAAGGGGTTTGCCGAGTTTAAATCAATAACAACTCTGCCTTGAACACGCCTCTACCCAGAGCCGTTGGAGCTGCTCAAAGTTGATTGGTTCTCGACCAGAGGGGGCAGTTACGCAGTTTTGCGGAATTCAGAAATCCTCCCCGATGAGCAGTTGGCCAGACCAAAGCCATCGATATCTCAAAGTTGCGACAGCCGTTGACTTCCATCTTAAAGCCAGATTAGAGCGGTCACGTGGTTAGTGGGTAGACTCAGTAGTTCCCTCGGTCCCTGGTTTACTACGGGATTGACAGCAGCGATCACATTAATATTTACGGTAAATACTCTATGAAAATTACTGTAAACTGCATTTCCACATACATATATATTACTCAATGAAAATGCATTATTATGCACACGACTATAAGTCATGTAGAAAAGTCTTAATATAACACCTGAGATATTCATCCATTCTCAATGGAATAGTTCCCGGATGTGCCGCCATTGTTTGTACACGGGAGTCAATGGTAGTGTCGCAACTTTGAGATATCGATGGCTTTGGGCCAGACCAGCGACAGCAACGCCGAAGGTGTTAGGCTACGTCACTGGGAGGGCGTGCAAGGCTAGGTCAGGCTAGCACAATTCAGAATTGAATTGAGAATGACTTATAAATTCCAATTCAATTCTTGAGTTTGAATATGAATTGAGGTCAAAAACAGGATGTAGAATTACAATTCAAATTTAATACAGGAAGTAGAATTTAATTCAATGAAAGTCATGTACATAATTTAAGGAGTTTCCTGTTGGGCTTTTTCCAGTAGGACTAATAGCCTGTTTGATTTGCATTGAGCTCAATGAGCATCAAACAGGCTAATAGGCCTACTGGAAAAAGGACCATGCCAATCTCTAGCTATGGTGAAGGGTATGTGATGATGTGGTTTAATGTTTACTCATTTTTTAAATAATTTTTTGGTTATCAGTAGACAATGGCCCTTATTTATCAACAGAGCGTAGAAACCAGTGTATATATCTGAGCGCAGAAATCATCTTACGACGGGGCTCACGCGTGATTCATCAAACTTTCGTATCACTCCAATTCCAGCGTAAGAATAAACGTGTGTTGATAAATGTGGCGGCTGGAAACAAGGTGATATTTAAATATCACACCCCTATATTATGCTCGTTTTAATGGCCTCGCCCCTAGAATTTGCGACATGAAGGTGCATTATATGTCCAAAAGAGATCATCATGATCTCGAGCCACAGTGACGTCCAGCTAAACCTTGTTAATTTTAACAGCTAGAAGCTGTCATGAAGGAAGGCGGAAAACTAGAGCGATTTAAGTGCAACAGACTTTATTTTCGCAGAGAGAACACATCATACATACATTCATTACAAAACCTTACGACACTGAAATTTGCCCTTTGAAAATAATTTAAAATATATAATTCATGAATGTTGCGTTTGCCAAAGAGAATATAATCATCTCCTATATGGCTATCCTAAGCCATAAAATGTGTCAATATAATATGCTACATTACAGCAAATAGGCTGCACATGTACAGGAAAGGTGTTATGTCCGAGATAGTCCATCAATTCAGCACGGTGCTATGCTGCCTGAAACTTGCGTACGCGAGTTCAGGCTAGATGTGAGATTTGAGCGTTTAGCACCGATCACGTTTACATTGATAAATGCTGTAGCCTACTTTGCGTGGAAACAAGCGTACGCTGGTTTTACGCCTGTTTTTGGTCGTACGCACGTTTCATAAATGAGGGCCATTGTTAGGCTAATTCACTATCTCAAGACTCGTCATGGATATAACACGTTGTTTTTACAGTCTATGGTGTGTGTGTGTGTGTGTGTGTCGGTACGCAAGCTGAGTCAGTAGCCTATAAGTTAGCAACTTTGAGGTTGCAATGCAACTTCCCATTGCCAACCAACTAAGTTGCTAACAGGTTAGCAAATATGGTTTTGGGAAAAGGATTCAGACACTTTCAAGAACAACCAGACAGACGACATCTGGGTTGCCAACTCTCACGCTCCCGCCGTGACACTCACGATTTCAGCATCAATCTCACGCTCTCACGCAGACACAAGAAATGTCACGCCAAAATCCATTCTTCTTTTTCTTCAACCCGTTCATAATCAGTTGGTGACTAGACCACAGCAGATCATAGCCTATTGTAGACAGAAGACAAACTTAAGGCATGTATAGGCTATAGGCTATAGGCTCTTTAGATCAATAGCAGGTATAGGTATAATATCTGTCTACAACGTTCTCAGCGCAGAGAAATTATTTGCGGCGGGCGAAGTGCAAAATGCGCACCATTCGTTTCTGTCGGATTGCTCACGAAGTTCACACTGATATGAATGACACTTGACAGAGCGCAATCTTTCTGATGGCAGTTAATGCAATTAATGCAATTAATGAAGCCATTCAGTAGCCTATTCCAGTTTTTAAATTGCAATAGGCCTACATTTCTACTTGTTCTCCAACTTCAGGCAGTAGGCACTGACAGTAACAAAGTTATGTCCGCTTTGTTAACTTGACAGCGAGCGAAGATATTCTATTCTGTCAAAAGTAGGGCCACTGCTGATGAGCTATTCAACATTCTCAACTATTACCCTAGTCTACCTGGCAGAACATGACATCAAATGGGAAAGCTGTGAGGGACTCGGATGGCGCACATACGATAGCAGGTAAAAGAAATGGCCTGCAGACCGTGATAGAGGGGGTAGCGCCCGATGCGCAACGGACGGACTGTTTCATTCAGGGAAGCGCTCGCGTCAGGGCCTGACCTGACCTGACTGAAATTTTGAACGAGGTTGTGCTTCATTTAGCCTATAACACAATGGTAGCCTATAGTTGGCCCTATTTCTGTAATTTTGGAAATCATCTTTTTTTGAAGCAAGGATTAACACCTTGTCAATGACAAAAACTGACGATATTGGTCATTGATTTAGATTTTTATTTTCTCTATTTCTGAACTGATATTTAGGCCTATCTGTAGCCTAACTGTTACTGAGGTATATTTAGCAAGTGACGTTATGTCAATAAATTTGACAATTTTGAGCTTGACCTAGGCTACTACTTTTTTAGAGTGATGATGATGGACAGGTGGGGGTCGAGAAAGCCCCCTTGATCAAAGTGGGGAATGAAAGAAAAAGTTTGAGAACCACTGCAGGCTATGTAGCGCCCCAAAATAATTAACTAGGCTACTGCTCTTCCACTTGTTTAGTTTTATTTTATTTTTTTTACTAGAAAACAAGCATTAGCATCCCAAATCAAATCAAGAGATATTAAAATTATTGACTGATTGTCAATATCAAAACAATTGTGACACATTAAAATTCGTATAATGTTTTTCACTGGCTATGGCTCCTAACTGATGCATGAGATATATAGACCTAAATTTATGTATGGATAGATAGATAGATAGCCTAGCCTACAGTACAGCCTTCTGTAAATAGCTATATTGTATTGGATGTGAGTTGTATCGGTCTACAACACCACTAAATGACATTGAGAAACCCATGCTGATATATTATATTCACCTGTGTAACAACCATGTTAGTATATGTTGTGGTCTAGGCGGCCCGTGTGTCTGGCAAGGGGCCTGCACTTAAAGATTGTGCTGATACGTCTTGCAACCCCCCCCCCCCAACTTCACAAAATCTCACTCCAGCCAAACACCCAAAGTTGGCAACCCTGCATCTCTGCCTCCTCACCAAAGGCAGTTGAAAGTTGCTGCATCACTTGGTGAGGGAGGGCTGCTGATATTGAGACTTGAGGTGACCGTATCGGTCACCCCGATATCCCCTTCCCCAACAACACACGTGACTGTTTGTAGGCCTTTTTTGTTTCCAGAAAAGGTACATGTTATGCTACCTTGGGGCTAAAGTTCGATCAAAGTACATGCCAAAATGTGAAGGCCACCTTAGAAAACAAAAATAGCCCCCAACCATTAGGCTATCCCTTTTTCTGACATTGGCTTTCAACTAATACAGATAGCCTAAGTAGACTATTCAACCAAAAACATTGATTGATGAATAACCAATTGATTGGTTATGAGTAACATCTTGGTTAAAACCAGAATGTCTAATAAGGGACGGGCTCTGGTTAAAACAACCAATGCTGGCTTTACCAATGATATTAGTATTTGAACAATCTGTTTTTAGAGTGTAGAGTAATATCAGGGACAGAATATCAAAATATTCACTGAACGATGCATACTGTATTTTGTTTTTGGTTTGCAATGCCTTTGTACATTGGTTGGTCAAAAAAAAAAAAAAAAATCCTATGAGTGAGGGCTGCCCACAAAAAACCTGCATGGGCCCAATGGTACAAAAGTTCCTCTGGGCCAGAATGGGCTAGCCCACACTGGGCCAGCAGGGGCTTTCTGGGGGCAATCAGCTAATTGTGGGCTGCCCAAAGAGAGCCCACAGAGAGCCCAAAGGTTTGGTCCTGACCTGGGCAAGCCCACGCTGGCCCTGCATGGGTTTGTATGGGTTTGGCCCTAGCCCACACTACCCGAAGAAATACCGCATGGGCCCCATATGGGCCCCGCAAGGGCGTGTTTGCTGGGTATCCTGCTTTATCTACAGCCAGGATGAATTAGCTAGACCTTGGCTAGCTTGCTCAAATAACCATTGACAACGTATTTCGTTAAAGCATGTAGGCTAGGCCTATATCATACCCACCCTAAGGTTTAAGAAACATAACAACGTTGTCCAATTTTAGTTTAATGCATTTTTCTGAATTGGAGAGGTCTCCTTATGAGGGTAGGCTCTGCATTTTAAATGGCTAATCGCTAATCGCTAATTAGCATCGTTGGTTTAAACTTTGCAGAGCTGTTTTGTTGTTATCACAAAAATACTGATTGTAACTGCTGTTAGGAAGACAGTTTGGAACCTGGCAGACGTGAGGCAGTGAAAGGTATGCATAGTCCAAGCGGAATGAGTGGAGAGTTGATATTGTGACGAGGCAAGAATTACTCTGTTAGGAAATGTTTATTACCAGATGAATATGAGGAATGACATTACATGGAAGTGGCCTGTTTAAGATCCCCGTGGCTATATCCCACAACATGGGTGGCATCCCGTAACATAAACCCCTTATCCCACAACACATCAGCTGACTAGTCTAGTACACCTATATAATGCGTTACCGTCAACTATCTTATGACAACAGGATGCTTATAACCATCTTAGCCGTAGGCTACATTTCCCCCTTGCATGAACGTAACGCAAGCATATCCGAGCCGCGCTACAATATAGTGTCACATCGAGCTAGCAAGTCTAGCTAGCCACAAACAACAGTGCATACCAGTATAGAACAGGTGCATACTGCATAGGCTACTAATGACACTTTTTTACGGTCAGTGAGTTTGCTTTATATCTAGTGACAGTGGTGATGTCGTCAGTTTGGATAAGTAGAGTAAACTTAGTCAGAAGATCTAGAAATAATATCAAACGGAGGAGCAGAGAACTTGTCAGAGAGCTGCACCGCTGTTTTGAGAATGACCCCAGATAGCAATTAGTCATTGAATCTACGTTAAATCAACATTACCTCGTCAACACTTGAATCATTGAATCAACATAGCAGTGCAACGTTGATTATACAACATTTTGCACCCTCTATTATCATTGAACCAACGTTGAAAGTGTAACTACAAATCAATAGAATTTCAATGCTGTTTCAATGAAAATTAATATTGAAACAACGTTGAAATTACAGCCCAAATAAAGATCAACGTGATTTCAATGGTATTTCAATTTATATTAAACCACAGCAAACCAGTATTAAGCAGGCAAAACATTGGTAAATTCATATCCTGCTTTATCTACAGCCAGGATAAATTAGGCTAGCCAGAAGCTTAGGCTGTAGGCTATGTCTGGTTTAGGCTACACAAGCTTGCACAAATAACCATGGACAACTTCTTATCAGTTTGAAAAGCAAGTGCATTTATTCATCCACTCTTAATTCAGAAATCCACGTGTGCTGTGCTTCACTGCCATCCATTCCGTATAGCATCCCTCCATAAACTTCCCGGTTGCAGTCATCGTCCACCATCCAGCTGCAGTGAGACGGCAGAAATAGAAGAAAAAAGTGACAAGTGTTAGAGAAATGTGTTCAACTGAAACTTAAGTGAAACATTTTGACAGCGATAGTAAATATTTTATGTAAATCATACGAATATAATAACTTACTGAAAACGTAGGTATGCCATGGACAACTTCTTCAGTTTGAAAGGCAAGTGCAATTTATTTATCCACTCTTCACTTAGAAATCCACGTGTGCTGTGCTTCACTGCCATCCATTCATCCATAAACCTCCCGGTTGCAGCTAGCAGTCATCCTCCACCATCCTGCTGCAGTGAGAAGGCAGAAATAGAAGGGAAAAAGAGACAGTGTTAGAGATATGTGTTCAACTAAAACTGATGGCTACTTACAAGTGAACCTTAAGAATAAGAATATAGAAGATGGTGTTAGCATAACTCCGTTTTTTAAGTTAGACTCACGGAGTTGCATAGCTAGTTCGCAAACACGTTAACGTTAAGGACATCATCTTCAGCCTAACATTTTGACCGTAACGTAGCAAATATTTTATGTAAATCATACGAAAAATAACTAACAGAGAACGTAAGTAGCTGCTAGGCCTAATTAAAAACTAGACTGTCGAGTAATGTTAATAACATTATGATGATCTGTCGTAACATAGTAGGCTAGCTAGCCTAATATTTAGTTTAACAAGCATGAGTCTGTTTGTAGTAAGTCGTAAAGTTACTGTACAGTACGATGCAGATAAACTGTGAACATTTGATGTAGCCTAGTACAATTTCACAATGAAACATTAACGTTAGATAAATAAATGCTGCTTGCTTAAGGGGATGCCCAGACGGAGGACACTACGACCTGATGACCCCAGAAAGTACGTGGTTGGTGTCACAAGCTCAATAATCAATCGATAATCTAAAAAGTTTCAACAGTACAGAGCAGCTGAGTCTAGTTGTCTATTTATACCGTGTAACATGTATCATTATACCATTTGTCTTACTGTTTCTCTACATCATAAAAAATATAGCATTGTTATCTGAATAAACTTTTTTTTATTGAAAAAAGGAGGAATGCTCTTAACAAACAAACCAAAAATAATTTGCAAAATCATATTTACAATAATAAATAACTGAAAGTACACTGTTCACTGTAGATGGGTTTCAAATGGTGGGTACAAAGCCAGTGTACTGGCCCTGGGGGTCGGGGTATTTGTCCCTTATTCTCCATATACAGCAGCTTGGAATAACCCAACCCTGACCCAATGCTGGCAAAGAAAATATTGACGATAAGCAGCATATCTGAATTGTCTGTTATCATCTCCTGGCTCTCTAACTTCAGCTACCACCAACACATAATTTCTGTAATCTCTGTGGATACGCAAATAACCATCCTCCAGACAAAACAGATCAAAATGTGGCAATTTGCTGATGCAGTTGTCAGGCCCCTGGCCACAGCATTTCCTCTCAGCATCTGTAGCCATTTCCCTGCAGTTCCCACAGGTGCACCATGGAAGAGCAGCAACAAGAAAAAAATAGCTTAGTACATCATTGTAATAAAAACAAATAAAAGAAATGAATAACAAAAAACAGAGAACTATAAAAAGGCAGTGACTGGCTGATTTAGTGGCAAAAAAAACAAAACAAAAAAAAACATGAGCTATGTGGTCATAAATACTTATTCTGAAATACTAAAGGACAACTCTGGTACTGAGCCCAGGACTGTCAGAGCCATGAGAGGATAAGACAGAGGGGTAGTTGGTTTACTGAGTGCCTAAGTAAACAAACCACCAAAGAAAGTTTTGCATTTACATTTGATTAAAACTACAAAAGATACTGACATTGATTCAAACGGTGACATCTTATTCCAAGGCATAATGTTACTGCAGTCTATTAAATGTTTAGCATATTCTGAAAACACAAACCTCTGTCTGTATCCTTCGATCATTTTGGATCATTTGAACTCTGTTCTCCTCCTCTGCATCTCTGCCTCCTCTCCCTCTCCTTCCTCGGCTGCCAATTCTTGGACCTGCATTATCTCCTCCTCTCGCACCTCTCTGGCCTCTTCCACCTCTCTGGCCTCTGTCACCTGGTCCATCTCCCTCTAGATTCTCTCCTTCTCTCTGCTCTGTGCCTCCTGGACCAACACCTGCACGCACTCCTCTTGTCCCTCTCGCTCTTATCCTTGGTCTGCGCCTCTTCTCACCTTGCCAGCTCTGAGGAGCGGCGAACTTGAGAGAGTCGTTGGTCTGACTGAACTGTTGCTCCCAATGATCTCCCGACCCGCAAACAGTTTAAACGTCGTCGCGCGGTCATCTATAAACCCACCACTTTTCAATCACCACGTCAAGATTTTCCAGTCAATCATAAATCCACGACTTTTCAATGTCTTTTCGTGAACGCTATATCGATGCTCTATCGATTATGACAGTATGAACTATAAACCAATGTTGTTTCAATGCATCTGTTATCAATGCTCTTGCACTGTCGGGTTTTTGTCAGGATTGTAATGCTGTTTCAATGTCGATTTACCATTGAGATTTCAATCTCAACCAAAATGATGATTTAGATGGAAAATCAACATCATATCAATGTCACCTTGCTATCTGGGACAGTAGTGTCACGAGACTTCGACGCCTATGTTGTTGTACGTCACTGTTCAACTTCACACCCAGTTCTTACATGTTTACGCCTACACCGAGGCGGCTTTGGTATATCGCGCCTCTTGTCCTCACTGACCTAGCCGGGGAATGGCCGGTTAAACCTAGCCGCGGATGAGGCGGCGTTCAGTCAGTTAACGCAGGCCTATTCAACTAGCGGCCCGCGGGCCAGATGTGGCCCGCTTCAAATTTCCTGTGGCCCGCGTGTCTCGTCATGAGAATGAACTCGCTTTGACGGGTGTGCATAGATCTTCATATGATTGGCGAGTAGCGCACTGTCGGCCCGCCCCTATTGGCCAGACTAATTCTTCCAGTTATCTTCACTCAGAGAACACAGCACATCACTACACAAACTGACATTTCCAAATGTGTAACTAGTTTTAAATGTTATCATTAAATGTTGATTAAATTACGATTTCTTACCGCCAGATTCTAAACCTCGAGCGTGCGCAAATCAAAAATGTTACAATCATACCCGGTCTCCGTTCCTCCGAGCCCTCGGGAAAGTTAGTGAAGGAGCTGTGGTTTGTAGAGAATTGCCTCTTGACTTTATATTCCTTCTTTACAGCGATGGATTCGTTGCACAATAAACATGAAAGTCTCGTACTTGTTGCAGAGGGTAAAATGAACGATTCTCGTTGTCAATTAGACGTTTCTTTAGACAGAGCCATCTTCACTCCACTCGTGGGAATGCTATTGTTCGTGATTTGCGCAGGCTCGAAGTTTAGAAACTTTGGCGGTAAGACATCGTGAAATAGATAAACAGAGGCAGAGCTGGCATTACTTTTTCTTTAAATTCAATGCTAAGTATATTTGAGAGATTGGCGCTGTAGGCTACTGTGTGTGTTTGAAACACTTATGAGCCTAATTATCTTGAAGTAGGCTAGTTAAATCAACACTGCAATTTTTCCCACTGATGCATGATATGGCAGCTATCAGACATCAGGTATGAAATACTATGGTTAGCCTGGGTGTTTTCAAATACTTGTATAGTTTGTGTATCAAATATTAGCCGTTTACTGACTGCACAGATAGCCGGCGATGCACGGGCTTTTCGCCGGCTAGTCCCGATTGTACTCACTGATAGCCGGCTAATCGCCGAGGTGATTTACGCTGCCAATTGTCCTCCCCTGAGGGTACACATATTCCCGGGGCGACTGCAGTGAGCACGCGAGCCGGCTGGTTACATGTCGGCAGTCCGACATCCTGCCAGTCCGACATCCCTTTCGTCCGACATGCCGCTATTCAGACATGGTGTTATTCCGACATGCTGCCAATCCGACACATTTTAGTACCCCCATTCCGACAGTTTACAAATCTTATTTTTTTCCACGTCAATTTAACGGACCCTATGAGCCCGACGGACGCAAAGTGCGTCAAAAAACACACCCATTCTTCTCTGTTACATTGCTCTGCTATTATTAGTCACAGCGAGATGAGACCTATATTGCATGAAAGAGCTCAGAACCTTTCCAACGAGACTAGACACATGTCTGTACGATCAAGTATGAAAATAAAAATAAAATCATTAATTTAAATGAAAGTAGGCTATATTACAGTCTATATTGCTCTGCGTTCACCCACGCAGCCACTGCTCTCGCTTGAATTACTCCGGGACCAGGCATCGCACAGCCATAACATGCATATCAAATGAAAGAGGAGAAACAGAGCTTTCCATTGATACCAAACACATCGATCCTTTTGTGTTATAGAAACAGACGAAGTGACAAACAAATAAGAATCATATAGCTTCGGCTACCGCTATACTTTCGTTTGATTTACTCGTGAAACCGTGTTAAAAAGATACGGCTTGCATGTCAGATAAAAGAGGAGAGCTAGAGCTATCCACAGATACCAAATACAACCTTCTATGCCATAAAACAGACGAAGTGACAGCAAAATAATAACTTAATTTAGCTCCACTTAGTCCGCGAATAATGAGACAGAGAAGAAAACTGCTTTCACTTCCCCGAGTCGTGCACGCAACAGACACATAACCATATCAAGAAGTCTTCACAATGACATTTTAAATGTGAATCTTTATTATTTTACACAATTGGATATAGTTATGACATTAATAGCCTATTAATGACCTCATGTCGGAATGGCACGTTGTTTGAAAAAAAAGTTAAATACCGCCACTGCGACCATGAAAAAAAAAAATGTCGTAGTGGTGGAACTTTCTCCCATAAAGAGACATGCCTCCACTACGACAATTGGACGTCAATGTCGGAGTGCTGGTATGTCGGAATGAACGGCGGTAGCCGAGCCGGCTATGCGGCGGCTAGCTGAGACATGGGCGGAGCTGTCAACAACGAGAGTTGTGCACACACTGCTGAAAGACTTAAAATCAGCAAACAGCTGACTGACTGTATGCTGAGCACAGCTGTCAGATCATCATCATAGGCCTACTGTTCACATATGTGACCATTCATAGCGAAATCAGTCGTTTTGCGCACAACGTTATTTTGAGAAAATCAACAATAACAAACTTCCGGGTTAAAATGTTGAATTTCACGTTTTCGCCTCATTCGACTGTATACAGTCTACAGTTTCATATCGTGAACGCATTTCACGGAAAAACATACGTTTTGACAGTTAAACCCGGCGAAGATTCAACACATTTGCTGTCATTCCCGTTGTGCACGCGCTGCTTAACCCCTTCGGACCCCACGTCCATTGTAATGGACATGATGTTTAATTGGGTCTAAACCAATAAAAATCTGTCATTTCACCATTTTAAAAATTATGTGTTACTGATTGGATACTGATGATCCAATCAGAATGCAGTTTTGGCCTGTAACTTGATCTGAGAGCACTTCAGACATCAGATAAGACAAGCATGGCACTGAAGCTTGACAGGAGGAGGGGTAAGCGTGTTTTAACCCTCATAATTATGAATTTATGTGTATGCTAGCCTAATAATTTTGGACTCATTATACTTTTAACCATGTAAAGTGATGATATATGAAGTAAATTTGAAAATATTTCATAACAGTGTAGTACAGGATTTTTTTAAAGTTGAATGTCCATTGCAATGGCCATCAGGTACTCGGAGATGTTAGCCAACACCTAGTTACCTAGTTGTATTCGTATGGGTAATTTTCTGTCAAGGATTCCTGGGACACTGAAAGACCAGGGTGCACTAAACTTGGTGGGCATGTAGGCCCACAAGGATAGCATGGAACCATAGTTTTTTGTTTTGATGCGTGGCCCCCGTGCCGGACTGGACCCCCCAAAAGGAGGGTAGGGTGGACATGGTTTTCTGTGAATATCTTGAGCCCCGTAGGATGTAGGAGGACCATATTTTTTTACATTTTGGTCTTAAGAGGTCATGTCAAACCATCCCATAACCACTCATGTCATGTATAGGGCAACCTAATTAAAAATGATGAAGCAAAATTGAGATGTTGAATCTGAATGCATGCCAAGGTTCATGGAACTCCGTTCATGGGGGGCCATATAATAAATGAATTTATGTGTACATTTAGTGACTGTACACCAACTGGCCTGTATATGGCCAGACACAGTTTTCTGTGAATATCTCCAAAACCATAGGGCCTAGGGGCCATGTCAACCCATCCCATAACAACTAATTTCATGTATAGCGCCACCTAGTCAAAATTGAGAAAGTAAAGCGAGGCATTGTAATCGCAGGTATCTTTGGTTGACAGGTTCCAAACAGCATGAAATCTAAAGTGTAGGATCATTATGAGACCCTCTGAATGTATGCCAAGTTTGGTGCAATTTGGTTCACGGGGGACCATGTAGTGTGAATGTAGCGACTGTACATTACACACACACGCATACACACACACATATATAGATACATGCACACACATGTAGGCACACACACACACACACACACACACACACACACACAGAGATACAGAACCACACATAAACACACACACACACAGACACACAGACACACAGACACACAGGCACACAGGCACACACACACACACACACACACACACACACACACACACACACACACACACACACAGAAACACACATACTTGATCACACAGCTATCCTGATTGTTTCCTAAGAAACTACAGGGTCTAAGCTTTCCAAAGAGGTCATTTGATGGGCCAAAGTATGTAGGAGCAATGCCCTCCTAAGTAGATGATGTGCAATGCCGGGCAAAAAATGGGGCATATGCATAAGAGTTTAAACACAATCATACATTATTTTACTTAATGTGCATGTTTTGACCTGCTCTCAGACATATAAAAACATTTAGACACATGAAAACATTCAGTTCTAAATGCATAAGTCATGTGGGAGTATTTGTGTCAAGACTACTATGTTAAAAACATAGTGTTTTTCCCCTAAGTTCTCACGTCATTTTACACCCGTTTAGTCGAGATGTCCACTGTAATGGACATTAAAAAAATCTTAGAAAGAAATAATTTTTCAAAAATTTTTTTTTTCACATTTATTTCTACATTGGATAGGAGTAAGAATCAGCTGAATATTATTTTTTTTGCCCAACAGAAAAAATGCGGGTCTGAAGGGGTTAAAAAGGTGATTTCTCCTCTTCTGGCATATCGTGACAGGAGAACCATGTCAACTTTGGATGCTGTTATCTTAGCGATAGTTTGTGTAATACCCTCGATATACATATCGTTGGAAAGCTTAGTTTATGGCCGTTCACGTGAGCACAATAACTTAATTTAATTAATTTTACCGAAACGACTGGTTCCGCTTTACAGGGTCACATATTAACACTGGTCCTTGTGGTCCATCTAGCACACTGTTCTTTCAAATGTCAATTAAATCGCCAAACATCTCAGCATTTATTTATTAATTGCTAACATATTGGGAAAACATAGCCTATCCTGCTTTATCTACAGCCAGGATGAATTAGCTAGACCTTGGCTAGCTTGCTCAAATAACCATTGACAACGTATTTCGTTAAAGCATGTAGGCTAGGCCTATATCATACCCACCCTAAGGTTTAAGAAACATAACAACGTTGTCCAATTTTAGTTTAATGCATTTTTCTGAATTGGAGAGGTCTCCTTATGAGGGTAGGCTCTGCATTTTAAATGGCTAATCGCTAATCGCTAATTAGCATCGTTGGTTTAAACTTTGCAGAGCTGTTTTGTTGTTATCACAAAAATACTGATTGTAACTGCTGTTAGGAAGACAGTTTGGAACCTGGCAGACGTGAGGCAGTGAAAGGTATGCATAGTCCAAGCGGAATGAGTGGAGAGTTGATATTGTGACGAGGCAAGAATTACTCTGTTAGGAAATGTTTATTACCAGATGAATATGAGGAATGACATTACATGGAAGTGGCCTGTTTAAGATCCCCGTGGCTATATCCCACAACATGGGTGGCATCCCGTAACATAAACCCCTTATCCCACAACACATCAGCTGACTAGTCTAGTACACCTATATAATGCGTTACCGTCAACTATCTTATGACAACAGGATGCTTATAACCATCTTAGCCGTAGGCTACATTTCCCCCTTGCATGAACGTAACGCAAGCATATCCGAGCCGCGCTACAATATAGTGTCACATCGAGCTAGCAAGTCTAGCTAGCCACAAACAACAGTGCATACCAGTATAGAACAGGTGCATACTGCATAGGCTACTAATGACACTTTTTTACGGTCAGTGAGTTTGCTTTATATCTAGTGACAGTGGTGATGTCGTCAGTTTGGATAAGTAGAGTAAACTTAGTCAGAAGATCTAGAAATAATATCAAACGGAGGAGCAGAGAACTTGACAGAGAGCTGCACCGCTGTTTTGAGAATGACCCCAGATAGCAATTAGTCATTGAATCTACGTTAAATCAACATTACCTCGTCAACACTTGAATCATTGAATCAACATAGCAGTGCAACGTTGATTCTACAACATTTTGCACCCTCTATTTTCATTGAACCAACGTTGAAAGTGTAACTACAAATCAATAGAATTTCAATGCTGTTTCAATGAAAATTAATATTGAAACAACGTTGAAATTACAGCCCAAATAAAGATCAACGTGATTTCAATGGTATTTCAATTTATATTAAACCACAGCAAACCAGTATTAAGCAGGCAAAACATTGGTAAATTCATATCCTGCTTTATCTACAGCCAGGATAAATTAGGCTAGCCAGAAGCTTAGGCTGTAGGCTACCCAGCAAACAATTAACGTTCTGCTAACTTTCACTAACGTTAGCTTTTGGTTCCCCTATGGTTCGTTTTTCAGCAACCTACTAATAACGTTTAGAGAACGTTATCTCCAGGTTGTCAAAACAAATAACGTTCCCCTAACGTTTTTACAACTAAAGAAAAAAACGTTATATTCTGGTTGAATCCCAGCAAGCAAATAACGTTAGCCGCTGGTTCTCCTGTGGTTAGTTTATCAGTAACCTTCTAATACCCTGGAGAGAACGTTAGCTCCAGGTTATCAAAGTTTCCCGAACGTTATTACAACTAAAGAAAAAAACTTTATATTCTGGTTGCATTTCTCTTTTCACACAACGTTGCTACTTAGTTGTTTTTAGGTATCTTATTTGTATAACCATATCGGTATTCTCTGGTTATGTGCGTGGGGTTGATTGATGAAAATCGCCCCAGAGTTTCTATGAGTTTCCAATTGAACACGGCCAGCAGCCACACTGCAAAGTCGGAATAATTTGTTGCAAAATCGACATATAGCCCTATTCTGTTCTTCCCCCCTCTGTTGGATTGATATTCGGCCGACCAGCCAGCCCGTCAGCTAAAGGGGCCAGCGAAGCTAGGTTGAGAAACTTCCATCTCGCGTCCGTGAGTGGGGTGTTGGTGTTTTAGCAGACTCAACCTCGCTAACTTTAAGACATTTGGATAACACAGAGATAAAGTTACTCACGTAGGCTGGCTGTATGGTAGCGATCACATTCTTCACATGCACTTGTTCCATTAAGTCCAACAGGCTTTTAAAAAACACTGTACAGGGTAAACCGGGTGGAAGAGCTAGCTAGCCATAGTCCCAGGCAGGCACACAACGATTTCATGCTAACTAATCTGACGAATAGTTTTGGATTAATCCATAATCGATTAGAATGGCACCTGAAATGCATTCATGTTTTTAAAGCTTTATTTGTTATGAAAATATGATGATGAGGACTCCAATGAATTCTTTCTCAAACGTTGAGACTGCATCTTAAACAGCACAATGTTCGGGGGAGAATTGTTTTATATTAACACGTAGTCCAAGTTATAGCTATGTTACTGTGCTGTTCACTCAGCCTATCCCACAATTCCCAGTCCCAATTTAAAACAAAATAAACCAAAATCCATCATAATTCTGAACCGAGGACTTTTAATGGCATACGATGCAATAAAAACAGCCTGTTTTGAATGTTGAAACAGTGTGTTAGGCTAGCGCCTGCTCTGCTTATGTTTTGATCTGACTAATCGTTTATTATAGGAAAAGACACCGTAGACAAGAAAGTATTAGACCTAACCGCATTTAAATACTTAGCTGACACTTAAAAATGGTAACAAGCCGTATTCGTCGCAGTTCAGCAAGCAGCTAATGGTAAGTGAATTTACGTGCGTGTGATAGCCTATAATGTCATTGCCTTAGTCATCAGAGACGTTCGCTCTCCCAGGTTGCAGATAGGCTGTCGCCGCAGACGGGGAGTGTACAGCGGAGCCATGCCTCGATGTCGCGATAATTCTACATATTTTTTCCCCCTTTACACTTTGTTGCTGGGAGGTTAGGGGAACGTTAATGCAACCAAATATAGTAAAGTTCCCTAAAGGGTAGGAGAACGTTCTGCTAACCAAAATAAACAACCAGAAAAAAACGTTGTATTTTCGTCAAGAAAACTTTCCTGGGGAACCTTGTGGCAACTTTCGCAACTTTCAGGCAACGTTTTCCTAACCAGGAAAAAAACGTTCTAAAAACGTTCTCCTAACCAGAAATTGTTAGCTGGGTATGTCTGGTTTAGGCTACACAAGCTTGCACAAATAACCATGGACAACTTCTTATCAGTTTGAAAAGCAAGTGCATTTATTCATCCACTCTTAATTCAGAAATCCACGTGTGCTGTGCTTCACTGCCATCCATTCCGTATAGCATCCCTCCATAAACTTCCCGGTTGCAGTCATCGTCCACCATCCAGCTGCAGTGAGACGGCAGAAATAGAAGAAAAAAGTGACAAGTGTTAGAGAAATGTGTTCAACTGAAACTTAAGTGAAACATTTTGACAGCGATAGTAAATATTTTATGTAAATCATACGAATATAATAACTTACTGAAAACGTAGGTATGCCATGGACAACTTCTTCAGTTTGAAAGGCAAGTGCAATTTATTTATCCACTCTTCACTTAGAAATCCACGTGTGCTGTGCTTCACTGCCATCCATTCATCCATAAACCTCCCGGTTGCAGCTAGCAGTCATCCTCCACCATCCTGCTGCAGTGAGAAGGCAGAAATAGAAGGGAAAAAGAGACAGTGTTAGAGATATGTGTTCAACTAAAACTGATGGCTACTTACAAGTGAACCTTAAGAATAAGAATATAGAAGATGGTGTTAGCATAACTCCGTTTTTTAAGTTAGACTCACGGAGTTGCATAGCTAGTTCGCAAACACGTTAACGTTAAGGACATCATCTTCAGCCTAACATTTTGACCGTAACGTAGCAAATATTTTATGTAAATCATACGAATAATAACTAACAGAGAACGTAAGTAGCTGCTAGGCCTAATTAAAAACTAGACTGTCGAGTAATGTTAATAACATTATGATGATCTGTCGTAACATAGTAGGCTAGCTAGCCTAATATTTAGTTTAACAAGCATGAGTCTGTTTGTAGTAAGTCGTAAAGTTACTGTACAGTACGATGCAGATAAACTGTGAACATTTGATGTAGCCTAGTACAATTTCACAATGAAACATTAACGTTAGATAAATAAATGCTGCTTGCTTACCATTAGGAGCGGCGAACTTGAGAGAGTCGTTGGTCTGACTGAACTGTTGCTCCCAATGATCTCCCGACCCGCAAACAGTTTAAACGTCGTCGCGCGGTCATCTATAAACCCACCACTTTTCAATCACCACGTCAAGATTTTCCAGTCAATCATAAATCCACGACTTTTCAATGTATTTTCGTGAACGCTATATCGATGCTCTATCGATTATGACAGTATGAACTATAAACCAATGTTGTTTCAATGCATCTGTTATCAATGCTCTTGCACTGTCGGGTTTTTGTCAGGATTGTAATGCTGTTTCAATGTCGATTTACCATTGAGATTTCAATCTCAACCAAAATGATGATTTAGATGGAAAATCAACATCATATCAATGTCACCTTGCTATCTGGGACAGTAGTGTCACGAGACTTCGACGCCTATGTTGTTGTACGTCACTGTTCAACTTCACACCCAGTTCTTACATGTTTACGCCTACACCGAGGCGGCTTTGGAATATCGCGCCTCTTGTCCTCACTGACCTAGCCAGGGAATGGCCGGTTAAACCTAGCCGCGGATGAGGCGGCGTTCAGTCAGTTAACGGCTATTGTTGGATACAATTATTTTGCGGCGTCTTATTTTATGCGGCCCCTGAAAACCCAGTGATTTTTCCATTCGGCCCTCTTGGTACTGAAGTTGAATAGCCCTGTCTTACACTAAGCGGTGCGCTAACTCAACACTCATGGTAATTTAGCATTAGGCTTAGGACTGGGCGATATGGAGCGATATCTCTCGATAGGACTGGGTGATATCTCTCGATATTTTGCTACATAGTAAGCCATGAGCGCATGAATGGTAGCAAGGACAAACTCAAACAAAAAATACAAAGACTACAATGACATCACAGGACACATTTCATGGCGTCGTGGGATTAAAAAAAACAAAACAAATGAATGGGCGTCCTATGGGTTAGCAAAGAGTTGTTAGCTCCATGGTTATTTCCAAGGGGGCAGGCATATTCCCGGATGTAGAGACACGAATTGAGCTGGTGATCAACACTCTGCTAACTCCCATGGACGGCCATAGATTGCAGATTTTTTTGCGATCCCACAACTTCATGTAACATGTGCCCTGTGTCACCCTTATACCTTCTGTGTATTCTTTAGGGTATCGAAGGCAAAACGAATTCACTTCTTCCCTGTATATAACGTTGGTTTCCCGTAAAGAAGTATAGTTACCATGTCGGTTGGAGGTTTGGATTAGAAGCTCAGTCCAGCCTGCACAAAACCCATGACGGAAAGTCATTTGCAAGATCAGTGAAAAAGCAAGTAGCCTACGGTAGCCTACTGCTTGATAGGGTAAAGCATTACCTAGAGGCAAGTAAACATAATAATGATATTAAAAACGAACGTTAATAATGGATTGACATTATTGGAAAATCCCATCTATCAGACGAGTTACAGCAATGTATAGGATGGCTAACGTCACAAAGTGAGAACGAGTCTGCACAGTACGATGGATAGTAATCAGATTTTTGTTTCAGCCCCCTCCCATTGAGAACATCGGAGTCTGTTTGTCCATCTCTTTTAGGTCTATGGGTATTTCAACCTCCAGGAATTCATCTGCCCCCTTACAGTAACTCAACATTTATGCTAACTCAGTATTACGCTATACTTATCATACTCAAGCAGTAGGTTAATTCTAATCAACATTGCACTAATCAACCCATGTGCTAAACTCTTACACTAAGCGGTGCGCTAACTCAACACTCATGGTAATTTGCCCTTTTCATGCTAACGTCAAACCCTTTCCACTTTGAAGCTTTGCTGGGAATCAGTATCATCCGGCGTAAGCAAAAGCTATGGTGATACGGTTACAGTTCTTGAGGTAAGATTAATATTTCAAGTGTATTTATTATCTTCATTTTCCTTGTTATCGTTCACCATCGCTGCCGTAGAGGTAGGTTTCAGGACAAGACAGACTACCAAATACAGGGGCATCTATCATTAGAAGCTAGTCACTCTAAAATCTTATGAATTCATTGGCTAGGTTCTAAGTTATGTTAATGTGAACAGAAGTGGAACATCTTCTCCTTCTTCATCATTTTGTTTTGCTTGTGGAAGAACTCCACCTTGACATCTCCACACACAGGCAGAGGCTGAGGGAACTCGAAGATCATGTACTTGTCCTGGTTGTCCAGGTTGTGCCTGTTTCCTGGAATTTGGTTGGACGATGATCTGGTAGCCCTGCATGAGCCTGACATCAAACACTTGAGGTGCCGACGGAGTTGGTACTCGGTCGGCCTCCTCCGGGGAGGGGGCTTTTAGTGGGATTCCCGGTAGCTTTCTCGCTCCGCCGAAACGGAGCGAAAAAAAAAGAGAGGGGAGGGAGAGCTTTCGGCAGAGGGGAGAGAAGCAGGCCCGCCTCAACCCCTCCGCCTAGGCTCCCCGCTCCGACCTCTCGGTGTTGGCCCTCCGGCAGCCCGAGGCGGGACTCCCCGACACTCGCGCGCGTACCGTTAATGATCCTTCCGCAGGTTCACCTACGGAAACCTTGTTGCGACTTTTACTTCCTCTAGATAGTCAAGTTTAATCCTCTTGATGTATGCAAAGTTTCATATCTCTACACTGCAAAAAATTGGCCTTCTAAAATAAGAAATGACTGATCAATTCAAGGCTTATTTGCTTGTAATTAGTGAAAAAATCTGCCAATGGAACTAGTGAAAATTGACTTGCCAAGTTTCTTAAAATAAGACATCATATATGAGCTTTTGGAAGACTAGCCTGTCTCAAAACTAGTTCAGGAAACTCATTCTGAGTTTTTTTCTCATTCATAACTGGAATTCTTTTAATTGTTTTAAGATAATATTGCTTAAAATAAGAT
Organism: Sardina pilchardus; assembly: GCF_963854185.1. Classification (NCBI taxonomy): domain Eukaryota; kingdom Metazoa; phylum Chordata; class Actinopteri; order Clupeiformes; family Clupeidae; genus Sardina; species Sardina pilchardus. The sequence goes on from NC_085014.1 coordinate 157,807, forward strand.
TAGTCAAGCTTTTTTATTTTATTTCACGATAATTCAATTCTGAAAAAAACTCAGAATGAGTTTCCTGCACTAGTTTTGAGACACAAAACTAGTTCAGGAAACTCATTCTGAGTTTTTTTCTCATCCATAACTGGAATTCTTTCATTGTTTTAAGATCATATTGCTTAAAATAAGATTCTAGTCAAGCTTTTTTATTTTATTTTAAGACAATTCAGTTTGTATATAGGATCCAAGTTGGCTGAGAAATCTTATATCAAGCAAACATCACTAATGTTAAGAGACAGCTGTCATGACTGAGCATTTAATTCTTACATGAAGCATTTTTAGGCATTAATCTGATTAAATTTAAGAGCCTTGGGCTTACTTGAAGATCCTTAATGGCAAAACTAGTCTAGATACAAAATCAGAAATTCACTTGAATTAAGAAACAGATAAGAGGATAAAGAAATTACATGTAAATTACTTCTGCAAAATCTTTATTGCAATTAAGGCAGGTAGAAAAACACATTTAACAACATCAGTGACATCTGACACTGAACATAGGCTGTACAGCAGCCTGAGCAGCACCCATCTTCTCCACGAACAGGACCCACCATTGTCTGTGTGTGTGTGTGTGTGTGTGTGTGTGTGTGTGCGCGCGCGCGTGTGTGTACGTACGTGTGTGTGTGTGCGTGCAATATGTGCGTGTGCATGCGTGTGTGTGTGTGTGTGTGTTTGAGTTGCTTCTGTATGTGAGTCACATCGCTAAATAGGCATACAGAATTATCAATGTAAACATATTTTACCAGAACATACAGAACAATATGTCGGTCAGGACATACAGAATCGCCTAATAATTACTACAATTATTCCTCCTCTGTTTCAACACATACGTAACTGAGCATTATGGACATTCTAAGTCATAAATGAAGGGGGTTTTACTTTCCAACAAATGCCCTCCAATCATTTATTGCCTTTTTGTAGGAACTTGTTTGGTCTTGTTGGTGCAGTGAGTCAAAGAGGACCTCAGACTGAATGACTGACAACACAGTCGCAATGCATTTAGGATATGTGAGATGGAGTGCATAGTAATATGCCATGATGTACAACAGACCCTCACTGAGCAGATCCTTGCTGAATGTTGAGACTGGACAGCCCCCCACAGCCAGGACACAATTTGTGGGGCTGATAATCAGGACTGGGCAGGAGAGCGGCCGCTTCCTCAGCACAGAGCTGGGGTCTTCTTTTTCCTGTGTAAAAGTAAAGAATGAGGGTAACACTTCAGGAATATTCAGGAACTTGCTAGGTCTCAGATGATACATTTCCATACAGCATTGAAACCCTGAATTAAATCAATCCCTGATGTGCACTGTGTGTATAAAATATATCACCTGAAGAACAAGAAACAGTGCCTCAGTGACATCACGCATCTTCTTTGATGGTGCAGAGGGAGAGGGGAAGATGGTTGGCAAAGCTCGCATCAGTTCAACTGCTTGTTCAGCTATCAAAGCAAAGAAAATCTGATTAATTGCTGAAACAATGTATTTGATTTTTTTGGTAATATACCGGCACAAAAATCACCACAAACTATATGGTTTCCAACAGGGTTTTGCAACAGGGTCAGCAACCAATGAAAACAGGGAAAGGGGTATTCGCCAAAAATGTCAATCTTAACCACTGTCTTTCATCATAACCACTGTATTTCATCATGAACAATCTCAACACAAATACAATTCAAATTCTTAAGGCGAGACACTACAGGTGAATAGGATAAAAATGTTAACTAGCAGATATCACTATGAAACCTCCCCCGTTGATTACTGACATCAACATAAGAAAAAAATGTATTACAGATGGTACGGGTTGAGAATGCTCCTTTCTTTCCCGCACATCGGGACTCCCGAAGCATCGGGACTTTAATTAAAACTGCAACCGCAAGGGGGCAACATAAGACCGCCTTAATAAAATGAAGGTTTGGCTCATACCGGAAAACACGGAAAAACCCGAAGACACCGCGCTGGTGACAAGCGGAGAAAAGAGACATTACGCTCGGCATGTCAGATTGCAGTTTCAGAGTTTTCGAATGTTTTAGAGCGTACCTCACAGCTGGCTCTCTCACTCGATGTAGCCTATAACTCAGTCAGTCCAGCAGAGATGCCAGAGCAACGTTTTGGTCAATGGAGAGGGAGAGAAATGCTCCGCATATCCGTCTCATTTAATCCGTCTCATTTAATCATTAAAATGAAGGTGATGACTGGCGAAATTATAATCAAACGACGTTTCAATAAACCATTGTTGAAATTAATGAAAATGTTTTTAGAAGCCTTCAATTCAACCTGAAAGACTCGATATAGGCAACCTTAGATTAATTCATTAATTCATTACGGTTACAAGACCGCATTTCCGTGAATAGGCTATTATTGTCAAGGCGAAGACGAAAGAGATGGACAAGATCTACATTTAGGCTACATTTATGCTAGGAATACTTAGAAATGTGTAGGCCTATAGGCTATTTTAAAACGGAGGCATGTTCATTTTAACCGGCGACGCTGGGTAGCTTACCCAGCACTTTATCACAGATTTTGTCCCAACCACTTTTGACAACTGAAAATAAAATGTATTTAACAGAAATATCTTTAATAGGCCTACATGCCTATCATGTCACTTTACTTATAACCGTAGGCTACATGCATGGAGAAGATCGCGCATTTTGTAACATTGTAACAATGGATGGTCAGATATGCGATAGGGCAGTGAGGGTGATTCATTGTAACCATCGACTGGTAGGCCTAGCTCCGCAAAAGAAGTTTCTAGCAACTTAGAATATATGGATCTCGTTATGCATGTTCATGTTGATTCAGAGATAGACATAGACTACCGTGGGCTACTGTGCGTCAATATAACAGCATTTTATCATGTGGTGAATTAATGACTAACGTCAGTTTAACATGTCAGAACTTTTGATCGGCGTTTCAAGTGCATGCCGCGAATAAATGAACTCGACTGACTGAATCCTTTATATTTCTTGGCTAAGTGCAAAGAGATTGACTCTCGAACTGTGGCGTAACTGGTTGAGGCATCTTAATCATACGTCAGCGACCGGGGTTCAAAACTTACTCTACGAACCTCCGGAACCCATTAAGACAAGAGGCGTTATTTTATTAAAAAGTTTTGCGATTTTTTTATGATTGCGATGTCTGCTGAAAAGAAAAGTTAATATGTGAATTCGTGGTTCAGCGCGCACACACACACACACACACACACACACACACACACACACACACACACACACATTTTTACATTTACATAATAGGGCTCGGGCACACGCCTTGCATTCTAGGAATATCGCCGCCATTTGGTAGCGCACTGAACGTAATATCCATTCATTCAGATGCACAAGACAAGAAGCAGAAATATAGTAGCGATTTATTCTTTTCCTCTTGCGATCGTGGGTTGGACTGTTACACCCCACTACACAGCAACATACTACCAAGAAGGCAAAAACTAAGTAACAGGAACACACTAAAAGGCGGGAGTAAATCCATAGTAATCCATAGTAAACTAAGGAGTGAAGCTGCCAATGTGGCTGTGCCCGCGAAGTTTTGATGTCATGATCCCGAGCCCTAGTGTCAGGAAGTGTCTGTCGAGAGAGAGGGGGGAGGGAGGCAATCGTCCTCAATGCCGCATATAGGTAGGCTATAATGTCTAGTGAACTGGTTAGACAAGTGTGGGGGAGGGGGAATGATCGCACAAGACAATTGCTCTTCATGAAATGGGTAGTCTCACAGACGTTTGTCGATGTTTAAACGTAGCCTACTACATCACTTGCGAAATCGGACGTGGCACATAGAATTATTAGGCTACTGGATTTAATATAGCATAGACTTTGTTCATCCTATATTAGCCTATATTAAAATGTAATGTGCTGCGGGGAAGCATTGGGGAAGTCAGTTTAAGTTGTCCTGTAACAATTTGCCTCTTATTATAATCAAGAGTATGCAGCCACTACGCACATAATAGTCTAGGTTACGGGCGGATGCGAGCAACCCCATGCAAAAGAAGGCCTTAAGTTAACGGACTGAAGGCCTGTTTACATGTCAAACATGCATTAAATCTAAGAAACGAAAAACACAAATATCATGTATTGTGTCGTAAACAGTTAATGACTTCGTGGCCACTATGCGCAACTGCATCGCGCAGTGAGCTGAAGGATAGGAGGACCGACACTTATTGCGTAACACAAAGCTTTGTAAAGCACTAACAACCACCCCTCAAAGTTCATTGTCCATAAGTCCAAACAATAAGTATAAAAATCCGACAATCCAAAACGATAACGAGATCTCCCAGAAACGAAAAACAAGTTTGTTGAGTAGCCTAGTCCTTCCAACAATCTCAGCTTTTGCGTTTGTTAGATAAAAGGCATTCTGTCCTGCTGTATTCCAATGAGAACAAAATCATCCACAAGGTAGGCTAAGGGTCACGGTAATGCAGCATGCAGGAATCTATATGCACAAAACGAATGAATGGGTTATATCGGCCAAAACGTATGAATGGGTTGGGAGAGTCGTCTGGCTGTGTCAGCAGACTGCAGTCGGTCTCGAGGGGTTAAATAGCGCACGTACTTGAATTTTAATCTGAAGAAGACCACACGAAAATAAAATCAAATCAAAAAAGAAGGATTTCAAGTGTGCGAACCTTTTTCCATTTTTTTTTTATGATTTAGCCTACTCTTGTTCTGCACCTTGACCGGGGATGTGCACAAACTTTTTTACTACACTTGAATTTTAAACCAACTCTTCTCTAGCCTATATCCTATAGCCATACTTTAATAATCAGATGTTATGCTCATTTTTGTAGGCTACACATCACCAGCAAGCACGCACGCAAATGCTGCTTTTGCACATCTACAATATTGGCCAGGATATATAGAATAGGCTTTTAGGACTGTATTTTGCCTTCGTGCAACTTTAGTTGTGCTCAATCTAAATTATTGTCAGTAAGGATAGGTCATATTACCAAATGGCGAACCTCGAAAATTATTTAGGATATAGAGCCGTGTCCATTACGCATGCAGTTATTTTTTAGGCTATTGTTTTATTTGAGTGTTTTTGTCTACCATGGCAAACATAGTTGAAACGTTCGCTCTAAACTTATGGTTTTCCAATCGGCTTTCACAAAACCGATGAGGTCCAGATCTCAGTGGCCTCATAGCTGCCTACAGCCATGCATAGTAAGCCTAATGATAGCCTAATAGTTATGACATTAATAGACTATTAATGACCTCATGTCGGAATGGCACGTTGTTTGAAAAAAAAAGTTAAATAGGCCTAGGCCTACCGCCGAGTGGGGATATGTCGGAATGAACAGCGGATACCAGCTGGGTTGTAAAACATTACTGTATTCGTTGATCTTATCGATGCAGTCCTTGCGGCCACTTCTCCCCATCGTAGGAAACTTTCTGTTTAGTGTTGACAAGAATGACAACACAAAGGCCTTCACGTTGTGTGGCAGTGCTTGCTTGCCCTTCGATCCATCCCAGTTGGTGGTTTTGCACCTGTCCCTGAGTTATAGTCTATATGAGTAAGCGCTTATGCTCTAACCACATAATTAAAGAAGCACCTGCAGCAGTGCTTATGGCAAGGCTATTAACACCTGTCACTGAGCTATGGACAAGCAGTTATGCTCGAAAATTATCATAATAACAGACACACCTAATTGTATGGCTCTATGTTTAAACACATCAAATTAGCAAGCATTTCTGCAGCAACGTTTGCTTTCTTTTTCTGTCGGTCCGCGGTTGCTTGGTCAATTGCGCAGCAAATTATCAGATCACCGGACCTAATTTCACTTCATGTCTCGCGGACCAGCAGCAGTCTCCACATTTCGCGGCCCATAGCCTAATTTGAGAAACGCTGCATTAAAGTGTCATTAGGTTGTAGGCTATGTTTAGTGATTTCTTTGTGTGTTTTTCATTGTAGTGTGTGTGCATTGAGTAGTTCCTTAAAATACGGAACAACGAGCGTCCCGTATCTGTTCAATACGGAAGAAGACTAACTATTACTTATATATTTCTTATAACGAAACGCGAAGAAAAAATACGAGGACTGACCATCTCATTTCTCCGCGTTTCCCCCAATACCATGGCGACAAAGAGAAATAAATATGATTTGACATTTAAGCTGATTGCTGACAAATTTGCCACACAATTCGGGAGAGTCAGCGGACAGGAGCGCCACCACAAGCAAGCACTTCTAGCCCAAATTAACATGGCAACGTTGCCTATGACTAAAGTGTCTAAGTAGACTAGTCCTACTAATATTACATTTGATTGGTAGCATGTTTGTAGCGCGCCAGTTTACCCATCCCCTACATCAAAACAGCTTAGAATCAATCAAAGAATCAGCTGTGTCGGCGTTAGGCTGTAGGCGATTTTCTATAACTATTTTCATTCATTTCAACAATGGTTCATTGAAACGTCGTTTGAATAATTTCGCCAGTCATCACCTTCATTGTAATGATTAAATGAGATTAAGGAGTCGACTATTGACGGATATGCGGTCTTCATCATTTTGAAATGCGGGATGAAACTTTCTGCCACCTGGTGGTTGTTTGGGTACATTGCCTTAGCCTCGAAAAAAATCGGCTTGACGGCCTGCGGGATCTCTTCGGGAGTCCCGCGGGAGAAGGTGCATTCTCAACCCGTACCCACTGTACAAGTTTTTTGCAATTGAATGTTTAAATATGCAAATTAAGCATTATCTCATTAAATATGCGCTAATTTGCATATATTTTAAAATACATAATCTGAGTTTTGGATAAAGCCAGGTTCAAAATTGTTTTTTCATTGTGTTAATATATTAAATGGGAGAATAATTACAAAGGGATTTATGGATATCTACTTCTGTTGTCTTGTAAATCAGCATATAGTGTCAATAGCCTTGAAAAATCGTTTTATTGCCATGTTTTTAAGCATAAAATGTCATATATATCAGGTTGGGAATAATATATCAACAAACCCCTCTGTAAAAGTCTTGTAAATATAGTTTGGTATAAGACTGGAAGGTTTGGCACAAGTAAGTGCGTCAGAAGTGGAGATTATGTTCTCAGAGTGGGAGAAGAAACTCGATTTGAGAAAACAGCCTTGAAACACAGCCAATGGGATACGTTCTAAGCCTAGACTCGCCTTTGAACTTTCGCGATTGGTTGCTAATACAAAGGAAATGTCCATATTTGGGTTGCATAGCGTCATTCAGGAGAAACGGGGCTTTCCAACGGTGTCACACACAATATGATTTGGATCACGGTCGGGGTAGTACATGACACTTTACAACGGGAACTTTTGGTGAAATTAGGAGAAATATATAGGCGCGAGTAGACAAAATGTCATGAAATAAAAACCTAAATGTGCAAATCGGACTTTATTGTTGTAGTAGGGTGGTAGAATACATGCTAAGGTAGCAAACTAGCACAAAATATCGAAATTGACCGGGGCTGAAAAAAACGGTGTTTTCACCTGCCGTGTCTCGCCTTCAAGTAACAAACCAGTGACTTGCCTTTGCCAGTTCCCACAGGTGGCTTCAACACTTTCTTGAAAACGCCAAAAAACTGGACCTTCTGACAGAACTCTGCCCATCTTGTCTTGACTTCAGTCACAAACTGCAAATTGTCTTTGTCCAAAATTCGTCTGAGCTCATCCATCACCTAAAAATGTACATGAACAAAATAAGGGAGGCATCCAAAGGGAATTCCGCATCTCAACTATATAATATCTGAAATTAGTTGCTATTGTAGTATTGCATTTATTTGACTAAACAATAGGGCAATTATACATAAATAAAGTAAATTCTGACTTACATGCTCTATTTCTCGGAAACATGGATAAGCCTCCAGTATTTTCTCAGGACGATCTTCTTCTTTAACGGTATCAGAGTCGATGAATGCCCTCCTGGCCTCAAACTCCAGGTCCAGGAGCTGAGAGACCGACTCCTTGTTGGGGTTAGAGGACTTCTTCCAAAGATTCTGCAGGCTCCGGTAATGCTTTGCCTGGGTTGTAAGGCTATCTCCAAGGCTATTATCTGCACACACATAAAAAAAACCACATTATAGAGCACATGTCAATGTCAGACTCCACATAGACAACAACCCTTTGCAGATCATCTGTTAATCAAAGTCAGGTATTATGCACATTGGCCGGGTTTCCCAGAATTGTTAAGAAACTCTTAAGCGCTAAGAACTTCTTAGGAGCGTTGTAAGAATGTTCTAAGAACGCTCCTAAGAAGTTCTTAGCACTTAAGAGCTTCTTAACGATTCTGGGAAACCCGGCCATTGTCATTGATGACATATACAGTGAGAGCTTGAACAATTGCATCTGCATCACAAATAAATATCTAGCACAACATTGCTGGGCATTATTAAAGACATCAAATAATTACAAAGGTTGACCAAAAAATAAAAGGAACACACCCACAAGTTTGGGAAATTAGCTATCTTCCTTAGAGGTAGAGCTTATTGTTGAGCATTGAGAACTTTTATTATTAACATGCAGTCTGATGGCAGTATTTTTAGCTTAGCATACCCAAAAAGTCAAAGAGCTACCCTATGTGAAAGTTGACACTTGTGCAGTTGTAGTTGTGAACTAAGATCAACAGACAATTAGTTACACTAATGGTTAATGGTTCTGAAGGGTTCAATGGAACAAGTTTATTCTAAGCTAAAAAAAAACAACCTAGTCAGACTAATTTGACAGCTGCATTGAAACAAAACAAAAGTAATACTCAATTGTCTAACTCAAGGAAGGATGGCAAATGCTTATTACACAAAACAGTGGTGAGGTCCTTTGAATACGTATCCCTGGCTTGTAACACAGTGATTTTATGAAAACAAAAGCATTGTAGGTGTTTTTAAAACACATTAAACATAAGGTCAATCTTATAAGGCCATCATGACTCATTAGTCACTGATGCTTTTAACATTGAAGGATCACTAGAAAAGTGAAACCTCACCTCTGTTACCCATGTCAGAATCCTGGGTACCTTCTGAAGAGGAGTCCAAATTCACAGTTGTGTCACTGGAACCAAAGTCGTCGTCTTCAGTTAGTGAACTCTCCATGCGAAGCTTCTTCACAGAGCTCTTCCCTCGAACTGGGGACTTCCCTCGAACAGGGCACTTTCCTCGAACAGGGGACCTTACATTTTGGAGCCTTTTGTATAATTGTGCATACACTGTGACCTGTGACACAAAAACAAACCTCTTTAACTTCAACACAGCATATCTGGCATCAATTGGCTACATGCTTGCACTACTGTCAAACACCTACCCATGTATTTTTTTCCCCCATTTCTTGATCCTTCAGCATTGGATAATATTGTACAATTCTTTTTGCCATGGCTGTCATTTCAGGCTTTGACGGATACCTATGAGACTCTCCATCCCCTGTGGCTCTCAGAATGGATATCATGCTAGTCATAGTATTTCTGATTACTCGGCACCGTAAATCCTTGGACATTTCACATTCTTTCTGTTTGCCTACTCTTTCCAGATCAGAATACTGCTTTCGAACATTTTCGAGTTCGGTGTCAGTATAAAGCACATATTCTGGAGAATGGATTTTCACAGTTTTATCAGGGCTCTTGCTAACAGGGGGGGTCGATCTAACAGGGGTCGATGTCCAAGGCAGGGATGGCTCAGATGAGGCACCACCACAATCTCTTAGTTCTTGGTCCTGAAACAAGTACAACAAAGAAAACAATTCTGTATAACTTTATATCAACAATCATATTCTCATACTACCTTGTCTAGGGATGAGAACTTCCTCTGACTGTCTTTGCAAGTATGCAAGTGTCACAGGCTAATGTGTGAATTAAGTGTTGTCCATTTAATCTACAAAACCAATTAACAAATCATTCAAGCAATCACTCCTTGTTGGCATGTAGGAAGAAGTCATAATCTACAAAAGATTTTAAACACTCCAATTGAATAAGCCTGTCATGGGAAAATAACTAACCTCAGAATGGATTGTGTACCAGATTGTTTTTCGTCTTGTGAAGTTTTCTGGGCCAGGGAAAAGATCCCGCAGATCATCTCGGGTCAAAGCATCCAGGTCGGTCACATTTGCAGCTGTTAAAACATATATAAGCACATGTATATATACCCAGTGTGTTAACGGTTTCAGAGTGTGTCAGAGTGCTCCACATAGGCAAATGGTCAATTGAATATAGTCCTGCAGTTTCCATCTATGATGTCCTAGTAAAAGTGCTGTTAGCCTACCTCAAAGTAACTTCACAGTTAGCTCAAATTATTGTTAAAGGGATAATCCGGAGTGAAATGCACATTAGATCAATTTTTCAGACTATTGGGAGTACATACGTTGAGTTGACACCAAAATCATGTCATTCGGATGTATTTTGAGAAAGTTCGAGTTCACCGTTTTTAGCCAAAACTCGTTAGCCTGGAAGTGAAACGGGCATGTCCTTTCGCCGCTACAAACGATACATGGAAGCATCATACCATATCATTGACAATCATTTGTTCTATAATGTACTTCCATTGAAACGCATTGATTTTGACTTGACTTGATTTCCTCATTTCTGAGGTGATATGAAGTAATATCTAATATTCCCTTTGCATAGGCTTTTGGTATCCAATATAGAAGCAAAATGCAGCAATTATTTTGAAGCTGACTGTACCTATTGTTCAGATTTAGTTTTCTAGAAATATATGCAAATTATTGCATATTGAAGTAAAACTGGTCTCATTTGCATATCTAAACATCACATTTCAGAAAACTTACAATACAAAATATCTTTGCCTTAATGTGAGTACACAACTGTGAAAGTTTCAATTTGATATCTATAGTTTAAAATTGTACCCATTTCACCAGTAGTAAATCCCAATGGCAAAATGCATTGGAAATTGCTACCTTTGACCTTGAAAAAAAGTATGTTCCACTAAATATAAATGGGTAGATTTTTTATATGTTAATTAGATATACCTAGGGATCACAAAAAACTTGGAATGATTACTATTGCAATTAGTTATGGGTCAAACGCTAGATTGACTGGCCTATAGGTGTTACCCTTCCATGCCACTAGGTGGGGGCATGTGTTAGGGCGCACTCACAATAGGTACGTTTCACCTGTACCGTACTGGAACCGTAGGCTACTTGGGTACGATTGAGTTGCTGTGTTCTAGAATCTTTATGCAACGTGTGATTGTTAATTGGAACGTTATTGTTTATTTCGTCATTAATGACATCGTGCTTCCATGCGTACCGTACCAGAGTCCACCAGTACGCTTGGAGGAGGTGACTCTGGTACGGTACGCATGGAAGCACAGGACGTCATTAATGATGAAATAAACAATAACGTTCCAATTAACAATCACACGTTGCATAAAGATTCTAGAACACAGCAACTCAATCGTACCCAAGTACGGTTTGATTATATGCAGTGTGAGCGCGCAGACCAGGGACCAGAGGCAACCGTGCTCCAGTACGGTACGGGTGAAACGTACCTAGTGTGAGTGCGCCCGAAACGTACTAGCGTACCGTACCCACCTACGGGAAGTTCGCCGGCTCGAGGGACATTCCGGATACACCGCGCTAGCGACATTTCGCTAATTTTAGCTTCTTTTAGGCTTCCCGTACGGGGTCAAGGAAGGCCGGGAAAAATCCCAAACCAGCTTGCAAAAATAGGGGAATGTTTTTGGGTCAGGCTAGGCAAAACGGCTTCTCTCTAGCACGCTCGGCGTCGCCGCAGGAATTTTTAGACGTTCGGGAAACATTACCCCCAAAACTGCAGTTCAGGTGGTTGGCCACCAGATGGAGGACACATGGGAAACATGGTTGACAATTGGCATACGGACAAATGGGAAACTTTGGGGACATGTCGGGGCCCCAAAAATGTTCAAATGTTTCCCGAATGTCCCTCATGTTCCCCCAATGGCCCCTGAAGTTTCCCTATTGTCCCTATCACTTTGTATGTGCAATGTCCCCCGCAGTTTCCCTATTGTCCCTTTTCATTGAATGTATGGGTTAACATGCAGCTAGGGGGCTGAAATTCGGTGCACACCTTCTCCCAGTGACCCCCATGCAACTTCCAAAGTTTCGTCTCTCTAGGTACAACACAAAGCGCGGTGTGTCCGAAAAGGGGCTTTTGGAGGGAAAAGAGGCCTTTGTGAAGGTGTAGCTGGACTATGGGGGGTTAACATGTAGCTAGGGGGCTGAAATTCGGTGCACACCTTCTCCCAGTGACCCCCATGCAGCTTCCAAAGTTTCGTCTCTCTAGGTACAACACAAAGCGCGCTGTGTCCAAAAAGGGGCTTTTGGAGGGAAAAGGCCAAGGGTCAAGGGACAAATCGGGCACATAAGGGACATTTGGAATACATATTGGAAGGTTTGATACATATGTTTGAAGGCTGATAGCTCCTCCCCCCAAGGGTCTAGAGGGGCCAAACTTTGCACACTGGCTCTGTTTTGGACCTAGTTTAAGTAAATGGGGTCCAATTTCCTGTAAAACCCAGTTTGGACTTAATTGGTCCCCTAGATCTGGCCCTTCAGTATGGGGTTGGGGTCTTAGGCCACAACAGCCTCTTCGAAAGTTGGTCCAACCGGTGCTACTTTTTTTCTGTAAGTCCCTGAGAGCCCATCTCGGGATATAGCGTTCCCTGTCCTCTGGCGGACGCGTGGACGTCCTCTTCGACCTTCTAGGACGCACCGTTTGGGCGCGGGAAGCGGGACAGGAGGCATACATTTGAATGGGATTTTGTGAGGGGAAAATGAATGGGAGTGTATACCCAAATGTCCCTTTTCAAACCAAGATATCTCCAAGCCCCTTGGCTCAAATGGGCCGAGACTCGCGCCGTCCGACCGTCTCCGGCCCGCTGACCAGCGGTCCGAGCGGCGGTCCGGGAAAACCTTCCCCAGGCCGACTCGGTCTGGGAAGGTGCTACGGCCGCGAAACCGGGACTCACTCGTCCGCCTCGTCCCCCCATTCGACATAGTCGGAGACCGAGAAGATCGGACCGAGCGAAGACAGCGCTTTCCGCAAAAAGCGCGGGGGACGTGAACAAGTTGGACATTTTTGGAAAATGGACACATTGGGGACACTCCGGTGAGACGGCGGACGCGTGGACACATTTTTGGGACGTTTAAGCCAAAGGGGGCCCCAGGGGACTCGAAAGTAGGAAGGGCTATTGGGGGACAAGGGAAACAATTTTCCCCAGGGACATTTAGGGTGCAGGTCTGGGACATTTCGGATCCATTTTGGACTTAGGGATTTTTATGGTTTTTTTTTCCCCAGGGACATTTCGGATACATTTCAGGGACAATCTAGCAATTTGGGATGCTATTGGGGCTCAGATGAAGCTAGGGGCATCCCAGTGTACAACATATGTGAATTTCAGGGTGATTGGACTTACATAAGTGTGATTTTTTGGCTTTTTAAAAAAAGGACGTTCGGATTATATTAACAGGGGACTATTGGGGGCTCTGATGATGCTAGAGATATGAAACTTTGCATATATCAAGGGGGGCATGTGGAGAAGGTCTGTACCAATTTTCAGCTTCCTAGCTCCTTGTTAACCCCCACCAATCCACCTCCGAAGTTTCGCTAATCAACTTTTGCTAGGTTTTTCAGATACGTTTCAGGGACACGTCGCAATTTTGGATGGTTTTGGGGCTCAGATGAAGCTAGAGATATGAAACTTTGCATACATCAGGAGGATTGTGTGAAGAGGGTCTGTGCCGATTTTCAGCTCCCTAGCTTATTGTTAACCCCGCCGATCCCGTCAGAAGTGTCCGGTATTCAACTTTTGGTAGGTTTTTATTTTTCCGTTTCTCTCCTGGGTGTCTCAGAGACACCAGCTTTGGAGCGCTTGTAGAGGGACTCAAGACGGTTAAGACATACTTGATTGTGACCCTCTAGCACCTACCGTTCCTGCGTGGGAAGAGGATAACCTTGCACATACAGGATTTTTTTTCTCCCCCTGTGAACACTCCACCGACTCAAAACCTTGTCCAGCGTGTTTGGGGCCTCCCAATGTACAACATATGTGAATTTCATGGTAATTGGACGTTTGGAAGTGTGAGTTTTTGGCTTTTTAAAAAAAAGTGACGTTCAGATTATATTAATAGGGGACATTTGTTGTGCTTTGGGGGCTCAGATGAAGCTAGAGATATGAAACTTTGCACAGGTCATGGGGTGCAGATGCTGAGGGTCCCTGCCAATTTTCAGCTTCCTAGCTCCTTGTTAACCCCCACCAATGTACTTCTGAAGTTTAATTGTGCAATTTCCGAAATGTCCCTGGGGACATCTGGGAAACATTTTTGGACTTTGAAAAATTTTGGAAAAATCTGGAGGGGAAACCGGGGTAAGGGTTGAGGGACAAATCGGATACAAAAAGGGAAATTTTGCATACATTCAATGAAAACAGTCTTGCAAAGGATGCTGGGAAATTGTTTAATATCTTCATATCTTTTCACCCGTGCATGCTTGAAACGTAAGTTTTATTGTTTCGGATTCGTGAGACCGCTCCGGTTTTAATGGTGTGTCACATGTATGGTTCCGAAAAACAACCCTGATCCTGAAATCGTACAAAATACATAAGTCAGGTGCAAAATTTCACGGTAAAGTGAGGAAGTCGGCGAATCAAGAAAGGTAAGCACTTTTCTAGGTAGGAGACAACGGGAGTAGAAGGCTGGTAGCCCGTCGGAGGTTCTGCTACGCTACGGTTGGGGGTGATAGCTTAGGGGCGGGGCCCGAGGCGGCGATGGCGAAGACGCACGGGGAAGCGTATCTCCGGATGCGTAGGTGCTATCGGTTAGATTTTTGGCAGGGGCCTTCTACTCGGTCCGGGGAGGCCATGTGATGTTGTTTTAAGGAGATTAGCATCCCCTAGTGGTGGTTAGTGGTAACTTAGGATCTAGAGGACTTATAGTAAGACTTTCACATCTGATTGAAAACCTCTGTGTTTGTGTTTTACAGCGTAAAGATGACGATGCCCAAGAAGGCTGGGGACTGCCCCATTTGCGGAAAGCGTTATGCTTCTGTGCGCAACCACCTGGTCCGCGGCCATAACGTTGGCAATAAAGAGGAGAGGGCCATCCTTCTGAAGATGGGGTCCGGGAGGATGCAGGTGCGCAGGGTGCCCTGCCCTGTCCCCTGCTGCCGGTACCACGGCAGCAGGCTGGACAAGCACCTCTTTGCCGGCCACCAGGAGATGACGCGGGCCAGAAGGCGGCGTTTTTACTGGCGCGTGAAGAACGCCACCGCCATCACGGCTCTGGCTGCCCTCCGGGCCTCCAATCCCTCGCCGGCGATGGTCTCCTCCCTGGACATCGACCCGGGGGACGATGACCAGGAGGAGGAGGGAGACCCCGAGGAGCAGCAGCGTGACAGGGAGGTCACGGGCCTGAAGAGAGAGCTGGCGAAGGCCAAACAAAAGATCCGGATCATGAAGAGGAGGATGAACGCCCTGCGGGGCGCTGGCGCCACCGTGCCCTCTTCCACCTCCGGATCAAGTGGCGATGGGAGCTCCCAGTCCAGCGAGGAGGGGGGCGCTCCGGCTGCTGGCGGCCGGAGGCACAGGAGGCTGGCCCTGGAGCCCCCTGAGGACGACGCTGAGGAGGTCCTGGAGAGCCCCGACAGCTCAGAGCTGTCAGCAGCTCCAAGCGCAGAGCCCGCCCCAGGGCCATCCACCAAGCCCGCCCCAAGGCCCAACCCCAAGCCCACCCCCAAGCCCGCACCCCACCGCAGGCGGAAGGGGGTGCCAAAGAAGAGGCCCCACGAGTCCGCAGACGAGGCCCAACCGTCGAAGAGCGGGCTCTTCGAAGGGAAGGGCAGGGCCTCTCAACTCCGGCTCATTAAGTTCCCTAAAAGTGTGGAGGCGTACCTTGAAGAGTACCAACGATTCGAGGAGGGGACCAACATTCAAGGACGCGGGCGGGAGACAGCACAGTCCAAAGTGAGCCGGGTCCGAGCCTTCCTCCTCTTCATGTCTGAGGGGAAGAAGGAGCTTTCCAGCTGGAGGTTTCTGGCAGACCCGGACGGTGCCAGGGGATATATTAAAGAGCTGCTGGCCAGCGAGAAGGCGGTCACGACGGCCAATTTCTATCTTCGCAACGTGGCCGTCTTCTTGGAGTACTTCGGTACCACAAAGCCCCAGCTCTGCCGGCTGTCCAACACCGAGGTCGTGCAGCTGCAGCGGATTTTCAAGCGGGCCTTGAAGGATATCCGCAAGACCGTGACATGCCACCAGATCGGGGTGAAGAGGAGGAAGATGGCGCGGGTCCTGACTGTGGCAAACCTCCAGGATTGCCACAGCAGGGCTCGTGCCAGCATGGCCGGGCTGCTTGGTAGGTGTCCTTGCACGTCTGGTTTTATTGGTTGTTGAATTTTCCCTCGGGGATCAATAAAGTATCTATCTATCTATCTATCTAAACCCTCTTGAGCTAACTAACCGTCTTTCTCTTCTATCTGTCTTTCTCTTCCCACAGATGACTTCGAGAAGAGCCTCGGAACCGGGAAGCAGGCTTCCCGGTACCCGTTCTTTGGCAACCTGGCGTGTTTCCTGGCCACGCTGTACGGCCATCGCCCGGGCGTCCTCACCAACATGAGGCTCAAGGAGGTGGCGGAGGCCAAACTGCACGGCGGTCCCGAACAGGGATATATTGTGAATGTGGACCATCACAAGTCCAATCTCAAGTTCGGGGCCGCACAGCTGTACCTCCAGGAGGAGGAGTTTGGATGGCTGGAGAGGTGGGTCGGGATGAGGACGCGGGTCCGTCCTCATCCCAAGAACGACCTTGTGTTCTTCACCGCGGGGCAGGGCCCGGTGAAGAACCTTTTTCAGATGATGCAGGAAAGGTAAGCAAACAGGCCAAAGAACCAAGAACTTCACTGCATTCTTTAACGTTATGCATGCGACTAATAAACATCTTTGTATCTTTGTATGCTTGCAGGTGGACGGCGATGGGCCTTCCCGGCAAGCCCACCTTCAATGACCTGAGGACGGCCATCTCGGCACACGGGCGGAAGCTCCACGCCCCCGCAGTCGGTGATTCGATGAGCACCTACATGTGCCACGATCCAGCGACAGCTGAAAAGTTCTACTGCCTGTCCCTGGACCACTCCGAGAGCGCGGCCATGCGGAGGAAGTTTGAAGAGACCCTGCGCCACGGGGAGGATGTGGGAGAGTCTGGATCGGAGGCAGAGCGGCTGGCCGCCGACGCCGTCAGGCTCTCCCACGGGAAGCAGCGCAAGACAAAGAGGTGGCCGGCGCGGGCGCCGGTGCGCCCGGTGAGGGTGTCAGCGGCGGCGGCCGAGGAGAAGGAGGGCGAGGAGGCGGAGGGCGAGGAGGCGGAGGGCGGCCCCTCGAAGAAAAGGACCTCAAAGACGCGGCACCTCACCCCCCACAACTCCACCAGCGAGGAGAGTGAGGGGGAGGTGCTGTACCAGGAGACAGGAGTCTCTGAGTCGGAGGAGGAGGAGGAAGAGGAGGAGGAAGAGGAGGAGGAGGAGATGGACCAGCCCTCAGAGCCAAGAGAGGAGGAGGAGATGGACCAGCCCTCACAGCCAGGAGAGGAGGAGGACAGGCCTAAGGAGGAAAGCGGAGAGGAGGCCGTCGGGATGCCAGGCCTCGTGGACAGTGGCAACGAGGCGGGGAGTGAGGCAGAGGACGTTCCCACTGTCCTCACCCCAAAGGCCAAGGTAAGCTCCAATCACTCACACTTGTATACACTTGTTAAAAAGTCAATGTTAATAAGTCAATGCTAACCCAACTGTCTTTTCTCCCCCAGATGAAGAGCCCAAAGGTGGTCATCACCCCATTCAAGGCCACCATGATGCGGCTCAAGGCCCACCTTCAGCAGCAAGATCCGAGCGAGAGGTCCCTGCGTTACATGGTGCGGAGGGGCCACAAGCCTCTCGCTCGGCTCTCGCTCCAGGCAAGAATGGATGCGGAGGCGGAGGCAGCGGCGTCGGCGACAGCAGAGGAGATGGAGGCAGAGGAGGCCGTGCCGGTGGTGGAGGCATCGGCGGAGGAGGCACCGGCTGAGGAGGAGGCGCCTGCTGCAGAGCCGGCCGAGGAGGCGCCGTAGGCCCCCATAGGCCTCTATGTAAATAGTTATTTATATGTTCTTGTTTTTATTGTTCTTGTGTGCAGTGTAGTTCGTGTTCTCCCTGGCCTTTTCCCAATCCCCTTGACCTTTAATTAGTAAGCCCCCAATAAAGTCCTCCCCTTCCCATCCCATCCCTACCTTCCATTTGTTCTGTGTTAAAATACATTTTTTGAAATATACTTTTTGGTGTGTTTACTGTTTCTGGGGTTAATACTGGGTGGGGGGCAGGTGAAATAAACCTGAAATAAACAAAAGTGTGGAGCAGGTGAAATAAACCTGAAATAAACAAAAGTTTGGGGCAGGTGAAATAAACCTGAATAAAAATAGAAGAAAAAGCGGAGGCCATCGCCCCGCGCTTCGGAACGGCGTTCGCCTATCCCTTAGGACCGACTGACCCATGTTCAACTGCTGTTCACATGGAACCCTTCTCCATTTCGGCCTTCAAAGCTCTCGTTTGAATATTTGCTACTACCACCAAGATCTGCACCCGCGGCGGCTCCACCTGGCCCCGCGGCATAGGCTTCCATGCCACCTTCAAAAAAATGTTTTGGTCGCTCTGGTCGCCCAAGTTTTGACGCTGGTCGCTGTGGTCGTTTTGGTCGCTGTAGTCGCTCGTCCCTATTCAAAGTCAATTACTTCAGGCGATTTCGCAGCTTTGTCGCTCTTGGTCTGAACGCACAGTTACTATTAATATAACATAAGCCTTTGAAAAGACTTTAAAAAATAATGTGAGTTGCTAGCAACTGTCAATAAGACTAGCCTTTAGAAAGGCTGCGACTTGCTAAAAAAAAAATTGAAAAGACTTTGAAAAATAATGTGAGTTGCTAGCAACTCTAAATAAGACTAGCCTTTAGAAAGGCTGCGACTTGCTAAAAAAATGTTTTGGTCGCTCTGGTCGCCCAAGTTTTGACGCTGGTCGCTGTGGTCGTTTTGGTCGCTGTAGTCGCTCGTCCCCATTCAAAGTCAATTACTTCAGGCGATTTCGCAGCTTTGTCGCTCTTGGTCTGAACGCACAGTTACTATTAATATAACATAAGCCTTTGAAAAGACTTTAAAAAATAATGTGAGTTGCTAGCAACTGTCAATAAGACTAGCCTTAAGAAAGGCTGCGACTTCCTAAAAAAAAAATTGAAAAGACTTTGAAAAATAATGTGAGTTGCTAGCAACTGTAAATAAGACTAGCCTTTAGAAAGGCTGCGACTTGCTAAAAATATGTTTTGGTCGCTCTGGTCGCCCAAGTTTTGACGCTGGTCGCTGTGGTCGTTTTGGTCGCCGTAGTCGCTCGTCCCCATTCAAAGTCAATTACTTCAGGCGATTTCGCAGCTTTGTCGCTCTTGGTCTGAACGCACAGTTACTATTAATATAACATAAGCCTTTGAAAAGACTTTAAAAAATAATGTGAGTTGCTAGCAACTGTCAATAAGACTAGCCTTAAGAAAGGCTGCGACTTCCTAAAAAAAAAATTGAAAAGACTTTGAAAAATAATGTGAGTTGCTAGCAACTGTAAATAAGACTAGCCTTTAGAAAGGCTGCGACTTGCTAAAAATATGTTTTGGTCGCTCTGGTCGCCCAAGTTTTGACGCTGGTCGCTGTGGTCGTTTTGGTCGCCGTAGTCGCTCGTCCCCATTCAAAGTCAATTACTTCAGGCGATTTCGCAGCTTTGTCGCTCTTGGTCTGAACGCACAGTTACTATTAATATAACATAAGCCTTTGAAAAGACTTTAAAAAATAATGTGAGTTGCTAGCAACTGTCAATAAGACTAGCCTTTAGAAAGGCTGCGACTTGCTAAACATTTTTTTTAAAAGACTTTGAAAAATAATGTGAGTTGCTAGCAACTGTAAATAAGACTAGCCTTTAGAAAGGCTGTGTGACTTGCTAAAAAAAAAATTGAAAAGACTTTGAAAAATAATGTGAGTTGCTAGCAACTGTAAATAAGACTAGCCTTTAGAAAGGCTGCGACTTGCTAAAAAAATGTTTTGGTCGCTCTGGTCGCCCAAGTTTTGACGCTGGTCGCTGTGGTCGTTTTGGTCGCTGTAGTCGCTCGTACCCATTCAAAGTCAATTACTTCAGGCGATTTCGCAGCTTTGTCGCTCTTGGTCTGAACGCACAGTTACTATTAATATAACATAAGCCTTTGAAAAGACTTTAAAAAATAATGTGAGTTGCTAGCAACTGTCAATAAGACTAGCCTTTAGAAAGGCTGCGACTTGCTAAACATTTTTTTTAAAAGACTTTGAAAAATAATGTGAGTTGCTAGCAACTGTAAATAAGACTAGCCTTTAGAAAGGCTGTGTGACTTGCTAAAAAAAAAATTGAAAAGACTTTGAAAAATAATGTGAGTTGCTAGCAACTGTAAATAAGACTAGCCTTTAGAAAGGCTGCGACTTGCTAAAAAAATGTTTTGGTCGCTCTGGTCGCCCAAGTTTTGACGCTGGTCGCTGTGGTCGTTTTGGTCGCTGTAGTCGCTCGTACCCATTCAAAGTCAATTACTTCAGGCGATTTCGCAGCTTTGTCGCTCTTGGTCTGAACGCACAGTTACTATTAATATAACATAAGCCTTTGAAAAGACTTTAAAAAAAATGTGAGTTGCTAGCAACTGTCAATAAGACTAGCCTTAAGAAAGGCTGCGACTTGCTAAAAAAAAAATTGAAAAGTGAAAAATAATGTGAGTTGCTAGCAACTGTAAATAAGACTAGCCTTTAGAAAGGCTGCGACTTGCTAAAAAAATGTTTTGGTCGCTCTGGTCGCCCAAGTTTTGACGCTGGTCGCTGTGGTCGTTTTGGTCGCCGTAGTCGCTCGTCCCCATTCAAAGTCAATTACTTCAGGCGATTTCGCAGCTTTGTCGCTCTTGGTCTGAACGCACAGTTACTATTAATATAACATAAGCCTTTGAAAAGACTTTAAAAAATAATGTGAGTTGCTAGCAACTGTCAATAAGACTAGCCTTTAGAAAGGCTGCGACTTGCTAAAAATTTTTTTTAAAAGACTTTGAAAAATAATGTGAGTTGCTAGCAACTGTAAATAAGACTAGCCTTTAGAAAGGCTGCGACTTGCTAAAAAAATGTTTTGGTCGCCCAAGTTTTGACGCTGGTCGCTGTGGTCGTTTTGGTCGCTGTAGTCGCTCGTACCAATTCAAAGTCAATTACTTCAGGCGATTTCGCAGCTTTGTCGCTCTTGGTCTGAACGCACAGTTACTATTAATATAACATAAGCCTTTGAAAAGACTTTAAAAAATAATGTGAGTTGCTAGCAACTGTCAATAAGACTAGCCTTAAGAAAGGCTGCGACTTCCTAAAAAAAAAATTGAAAAGACTTTGAAAAATAATGTGAGTTGCTAGCAACTGTAAATAAGACTAGCCTTTAGAAAGGCTGCGACTTGCTAAAAATATGTTTTGGTCGCTCTGGTCGCCCAAGTTTTGACGCTGGTCGCTGTGGTCGTTTTGGTCGCCGTAGTCGCTCGTACCCATTCAAAGTCAATTACTTCAGGCGATTTCGCAGCTTTGTCGCTCTTGGTTTGAACGCACAGTTACTATTAATATAACATAAGCCTTTGAAAAGACTTTAAAAAATAATGTGAGTTGCTAGCAACTGTCAATAAGACTAGCCTTAAGAAAGGCTGCGACTTCCTAAAAAAAAAATTGAAAAGACTTTGAAAAATAATGTGAGTTGCTAGCAACTGTAAATAAGACTAGCCTTTAGAAAGGCTGCGACTTGCTAAAAATATGTTTTGGTCGCTCTGGTCGCCCAAGTTTTGACGCTGGTCGCTGTGGTCGTTTTGGTCGCCGTAGTCGCTCGTCCCCATTCAAAGTCAATTACTTCAGGCGATTTCGCAGCTTTGTCGCTCTTGGTCTGAACGCACAGTTACTATTAATATAACATAAGCCTTTGAAAAGACTTTAAAAAATAATGTGAGTTGCTAGCAACTGTCAATAAGACTAGCCTTTAGAAAGGCTGCGACTTGCTAAACATTTTTTTTAAAAGACTTTGAAAAATAATGTGAGTTGCTAGCAACTGTAAATAAGACTAGCCTTTAGAAAGGCTGTGTGACTTGCTAAAAAAAAAATTGAAAAGACTTTGAAAAATAATGTGAGTTGCTAGCAACTGTAAATAAGACTAGCCTTTAGAAAGGCTGCGACTTGCTAAAAAAATGTTTTGGTCGCTCTGGTCGCCCAAGTTTTGACGCTGGTCGCTGTGGTCGTTTTGGTCGCTGTAGTCGCTCGTACCCATTCAAAGTCAATTACTTCAGGCGATTTCGCAGCTTTGTCGCTCTTGGTCTGAACGCACAGTTACTATTAATATAACATAAGCCTTTGAAAAGACTTTAAAAAATAATGTGAGTTGCTAGCAACTGTCAATAAGACTAGCCTTTAGAAAGGCTGCGACTTGCTAAACATTTTTTTTAAAAGACTTTGAAAAATAATGTGAGTTGCTAGCAACTGTAAATAAGACTAGCCTTTAGAAAGGCTGTGTGACTTGCTAAAAAAAAAATTGAAAAGACTTTGAAAAATAATGTGAGTTGCTAGCAACTGTAAATAAGACTAGCCTTTAGAAAGGCTGCGACTTGCTAAAAATATGTTTTGGTCGCTCTGGTCGCCCAAGTTTTGACGCTGGTCGCTGTGGTCGTTTTGGTCGCCGTAGTCGCTCGTACCCATTCAAAGTCAATTACTTCAGGCGATTTCGCAGCTTTGTCGCTCTTGGTTTGAACGCACAGTTACTATTAATATAACATAAGCCTTTGAAAAGACTTTAAAAAATAATGTGAGTTGCTAGCAACTGTCAATAAGACTAGCCTTAAGAAAGGCTGCGACTTCCTAAAAAAAAAATTGAAAAGACTTTGAAAAATAATGTGAGTTGCTAGCAACTGTAAATAAGACTAGCCTTTAGAAAGGCTGCGACTTGCTAAAAAAATGTTTTGGTCGCTCTGGTCGCCCAAGTTTTGACGCTGGTCGCTGTGGTCGTTTTGGTCGCTGTAGTCGCTCGTACCCATTCAAAGTCAATTACTTCAGGCGATTTCGCAGCTTTGTCGCTCTTGGTCTGAACGCACAGTTACTATTAATATAACATAAGCCTTTGAAAAGACTTTAAAAAAAATGTGAGTTGCTAGCAACTGTCAATAAGACTAGCCTTAAGAAAGGCTGCGACTTGCTAAAAAAAAAATTGAAAAGTGAAAAATAATGTGAGTTGCTAGCAACTGTAAATAAGACTAGCCTTTAGAAAGGCTGCGACTTGCTAAAAAAATGTTTTGGTCGCTCTGGTCGCCCAAGTTTTGACGCTGGTCGCTGTGGTCGTTTTGGTCGCCGTAGTCGCTCGTCCCCATTCAAAGTCAATTACTTCAGGCGATTTCGCAGCTTTGTCGCTCTTGGTCTGAACGCACAGTTACTATTAATATAACATAAGCCTTTGAAAAGACTTTAAAAAATAATGTGAGTTGCTAGCAACTGTCAATAAGACTAGCCTTTAGAAAGGCTGCGACTTGCTAAAATTTTTTTTTAAAAGACTTTGAAAAATAATGTGAGTTGCTAGCAACTGTAAATAAGACTAGCCTTTAGAAAGGCTGCGACTTGCTAAAAAAATGTTTTGGTCGCCCAAGTTTTGACGCTGGTCGCTGTGGTCGTTTTGGTCGCTGTAGTCGCTCGTGCCCATTCAAAGTCAATTACTTCAGGTGATTTCGCAGCTTTGTCGCTCTTGGTCTGAACGCACAGTTACTATTAATATAACATAAGCCTTTGAAAAGACTTTAAAAATAATGTGAGTTGCTAGCAACTGTCAATAAGACTAGCCTTTAGAAAGGCTGCGACTTGCTAAAAAAAAATTGAAAAGACTTTGAAAAATAATGTGAGTTGCTAGCAACTGTAAATAAGACTAGCCTTTAGAAAGGCTGTGTGACTTGCTAAAAAAAAATTGAAAAGACTTTGAAAAATAATGTGAGTTGCTAGCAACTGTAAATAAGACTAGCCTTTAGAAAGGCTGCGACTTGCTAAAAAAATGTTTTGGTCGCTCTGGTCGCCCAAGTTTTGACGCTGGTCGCTGTGGTCGTTTTGGTCGCTGTAGTCGCTCGTACCCATTCAAAGTCAATTACTTCAGGCGATTTCGCAGCTTTGTCGCTCTTGGTCTGAACGCACAGTTACTATTAATATAACATAAGCCTTTGAAAAGACTTTAAAAAATAATGTGAGTTGCTAGCAACTGTCAATAAGACTAGCCTTTAGAAAGGCTGCAACTTCCTAAACATTTTTTTTAAAAGACTTTGAAAAATAATGTGAGTTGCTAGCAACTGTAAATAAGACTAGCCTTTAGAAAGGCTGTGTGACTTGCTAAAAAAAAAATTGAAAAGACTTTGAAAAATAATGTGAGTTGCTAGCAACTGTAAATAAGACTAGCCTTTAGAAAGGCTGCGACTTGCTAAAAATATGTTTTGGTCGCTCTGGTCGCCCAAGTTTTGACGCTGGTCGCTGTGGTCGTTTTGGTCGCCGTAGTCGCTCGTACCCATTCAAAGTCAATTACTTCAGGCGATTTCGCAGCTTTGTCGCTCTTGGTTTGAACGCACAGTTACTATTAATATAACATAAGCCTTTGAAAAGACTTTAAAAAATAATGTGAGTTGCTAGCAACTGTCAATAAGACTAGCCTTAAGAAAGGCTGCGACTTCCTAAAAAAAAAATTGAAAAGACTTTGAAAAATAATGTGAGTTGCTAGCAACTGTAAATAAGACTAGCCTTTAGAAAGGCTGCGACTTGCTAAAAATATGTTTTGGTCGCTCTGGTCGCCCAAGTTTTGACGCTGGTCGCTGTGGTCGTTTTGGTCGCCGTAGTCGCTCGTCCCCATTCAAAGTCAATTACTTCAGGCGATTTCGCAGCTTTGTCGCTCTTGGTCTGAACGCAGTTACTATTAATATAACATAAGCCTTTGAAAAGACTTTAAAAAATAATGTGAGTTGCTAGCAACTGTCAATAAGACTAGCCTTAAGAAAGGCTGCGACTTCCTAAAAAAAAAATTGAAAAGACTTTGAAAAATAATGTGAGTTGCTAGCAACTGTAAATAAGACTAGCCTTTAGAAAGGCTGCGACTTGCTAAAAAAATGTTTTGGTCGCTCTGGTCGCCCAAGTTTTGACGCTGGTCGCTGTGGTCGTTTTGGTCGCTGTAGTCGCTCGTACCCATTCAAAGTCAATTACTTCAGGCGATTTCGCAGCTTTGTCGCTCTTGGTCTGAACGCACAGTTACTATTAATATAACATAAGCCTTTGAAAAGACTTTAAAAAAAATGTGAGTTGCTAGCAACTGTCAATAAGACTAGCCTTAAGAAAGGCTGCGACTTGCTAAAAAAAAAATTGAAAAGTGAAAAATAATGTGAGTTGCTAGCAACTGTAAATAAGACTAGCCTTTAGAAAGGCTGCGACTTGCTAAAAAAATGTTTTGGTCGCTCTGGTCGCCCAAGTTTTGACGCTGGTCGCTGTGGTCGTTTTGGTCGCCGTAGTCGCTCGTCCCCATTCAAAGTCAATTACTTCAGGCGATTTCGCAGCTTTGTCGCTCTTGGTCTGAACGCACAGTTACTATTAATATAACATAAGCCTTTGAAAAGACTTTAAAAAATAATGTGAGTTGCTAGCAACTGTCAATAAGACTAGCCTTTAGAAAGGCTGCGACTTGCTAAACATTTTTTTTAAAAGACTTTGAAAAATAATGTGAGTTGCTAGCAACTGTAAATAAGACTAGCCTTTAGAAAGGCTGTGTGACTTGCTAAAAAAAAAATTGAAAAGACTTTGAAAAATAATGTGAGTTGCTAGCAACTGTAAATAAGACTAGCCTTTAGAAAGGCTGCGACTTGCTAAAAAAATGTTTTGGTCGCTCTGGTCGCCCAAGTTTTGACGCTGGTCGCTGTGGTCGTTTTGGTCGCTGTAGTCGCTCGTACCCATTCAAAGTCAATTACTTCAGGCGATTTCGCAGCTTTGTCGCTCTTGGTCTGAACGCACAGTTACTATTAATATAACATAAGCCTTTGAAAAGACTTTAAAAAAAAATGTGAGTTGCTAGCAACTGTCAATAAGACTAGCCTTAAGAAAGGCTGCGACTTGCTAAAAAAAAAATTTAAAAGACTTTGAAAAATAATGTGAGTTGCTAGCAACTGTAAATAAGACTAGCCTTTAGAAAGGCTGCGACTTGCTAAAAAAATGTTTTGGTCGCTCTGGTCACCCAAGTTTTGACGCTGGTCGCTGTGGTCGTTTTGGTCGCTGTAGTCGCTCGTGCCCATTCAAAGTCAATTACTTCAGGCGATTTCGCAGCTTTGTCGCTCTTGGTCTGAACGCACAGTTACTATTAATATAACATAAGCCTTTGAAAAGACTTTAAAAAATAATGTGAGTTGCTAGCAACTGTCAATAAGACTAGTCTTTAGAAAGGCTGCGACTTGCTAAAAAAAATAATTGAAAAGACTTTGAAAAATAATGTGAGTTGCTAGCAACTGTAAATAAGACTAGCCTTTAGAAAGAATGCGACTTGCTAAACATTTTTTTTAAAAGACTTTGAAAAATAATGTGAGTTGCTAGCAACTGTCAATAAGACTAGCCTTTAAAAAGGCTGCGACTTGCTAAACATTTTTTTTAAAAGACTTTGAAAAATAATGTGAGTTGCTAGCAACTGTCAATAAGACTAGTCTTTAGAAAGGCTGCGACTTGCTAAACATTTTTTTTAAAAGACTTTGAAAAATAATGTGAGTTGCTAGCAACTGTCAATAAGACTAGCCTTTAGAAAGAATGCGACTTGCTAAACATTTTTTTTTAAAAGACTTTGAAAAATAATGTGAGTTGCTAGCAACTGTCAATAAGACTAGCCTTTAAAAAGGCTGCGACTTGCTAAACATTTTTTTTAAAAGACTTTGAAAAATAATGTGAGTTGCTAGCAACTGTCAATAAGACTAGTCTTTAGAAAGGCTGCGACTTGCTAAACATTTTTTTTAAAAGACTTTGAAAAATAATGTGAGTTGCTAGCAACTGTCAATAAGACTAGCCTTTAGAAAGGCTGCGACTTGCTAAAAAAAAAATTGAAAAGACTTTGAAAAATAATGTGAGTTGCTAGCAACTGTAAATAAGACTAGCCTTTAGAAAGGCTGCGACTTGCTAAAAACATGTTTTGGTCGCTCTGGTCGCCCAAGTTTTGACGCTGGTCGCTGTGGTCGTTTTGGTCGCCGTAGTCGCTCGTCCCCATTCAAAGTCAATTACTTCAGGCGATTTCGCAGCTTTGTCGCTCTTGGTCTGAACGCACAGTTACTATTAATATAACATAAGCCTTTGAAAAGACTTTAAAAAATAATGTGAGTTGCTAGCAACTGTCAATAAGACTAGCCTTTAGAAAGGCTGCGACTTGCTAAACATTTTTTTTTAAAAGACTTTGAAAAATAATGTGAGTTGCTAGCAACTGTAAATAAGACTAGCCTTTAGAAAGGCTGTGTGACTTGCTAAAAAAAAAAATTGAAAAGACTTTGAAAAATAATGTGAGTTGCTAGCAACTGTAAATAAGACTAGCCTTTAGAAAGGCTGCGACTTGCTAAAAAAATGTTTTGGTCGCTCTGGTCGCCCAAGTTTTGACGCTGGTCGCTGTGGTCGTTTTGGTCGCTGTAGTCGCTCGTACCCATTCAAAGTCAAATACTTCAGGCGATTTCGCAGCTTTGTCGCTCTTGGTCTGAACGCACAGTTACTATTAATATAACATAAGCCTTTGAAAAGACTTTAAAAAATAATGTGAGTTGCTAGCAACTGTCAATAAGACTAGCCTTTAGAAAGGCTGCGACTTGCTAAAAAAAAATTTGAAAAGACTTTGAAAAATAATGTGAGTTGCTAGCAACTGTAAATAAGACTAGCCTTTAGAAAGGCTGCGACTTGCTAAAACAAATGTTTTGGTCGCTCTGGTCGCCCAAGTTTTGACGCTGGTCGCTGTGTTCGTTTTGGTCGCTGTAGTCGCTCGTACCCATTCAAAGTCAATTACTTCAGGCGATTTCGCAGCTTTGTCGTTCTTGGTCTGAACGCACAGTTACTATTAATATAACATAAACCTTTGAAAAGACTTTAAAAAATAATGTGAGTTGCTAGCAACTGTCAATAAGCCTAGCCTTTAGAAAGGCTGCGACTTGCTAAAAAAAAAATTGAAAAGACTTTGAAAAATAATGTGAGTTGCTAGCAACTGTAAATAAGACTAGCCTTTAGAAAGGCTGCGACTTGCTAAAAAAATGTTTTGGTCGCTCTGGTCGCCCAAGTTTTGACGCTGGTCGCTGTGGTCGTTTTGGTCGCTTTAGTCGCTCGTACCCATTCAAAGTCAATTACTTCAGGCGATTTCGCAGCTTTGTCGCTCTTGGTCTGAACGCACAGTTACTATTAATATAACATAAGCCTTTGAAAAGACTTTAAAAAATAATGTGAGTTGCTAGCAACTGTAAATAAGACTAGCCTTTAGAAAGGCTGTGTGACTTGCTAAAAAAAAAAATTGAAAAGACTTTAAAAAATAATGTGAGTTGCTAGCAACTGTCAATAAGACTAGCCTTTAGAAAGGCTGCGACTTGCTAAAAAAAAATTGAAAAGACTTTAAAAAATAATGTGAGTTGCTAGCAACTGTAAATAAGACTAGCCTTTAGAAAGGCTGTGACTTGCTAAAAAAAAAAAATGAAAAGACTTTAAAAGATAGTATTAGTTGCTAGCAACTGTAGCCTAAATAAGACTAGCCTTTAGAAAGGCTGTGACCTGCTAGCAAATGTGAACTTTTCAAAAATATATATATATCATAAAATAATATAATGCAATATAAATGGCAATGAGCCTTTACAAAGGCTGTTGGTTGTTGATGTTATGATGATAGCAAAGTCTATGAAAGGCTGTGGAACACAGAGCAAGTTCTCAAATTGAACTGTCTGAATGAGAGGAGAGTTGATACTGTAGGGGGTTTTATTATGGATTTGATTTTTCACTTGGATTTTAAAAGGTTCTCGTATCACCTGATTGGCTCATTTATGTTATGTTGATTCATTGACTAATCAGAGTGAGATGAAGATTCATCTGACACAGCAACACAACACAGAGAGGCAGCGGGCGTGGTGATTGGTAGTTTTTTTTAATTGACGTCACATAAGCGTCAACAGAGTACGTGATTCAGATAGCTGCTCAATGCTGCTCATTCCCGCGAAAGTTTCATGTTGGATGGCAGGCCTGAGCCTTGAGCGATTGCACTGGAAATCCTCAACAAGGTAAGTGCATGCGACGAGCCGTCCTTTTACAAGTTGCCAGTTGGTCTAATCCTAATGTGGAGCTAGTCATAACGTTACATGTTATTTCGCCATTGTCAACTATGCGACTTACGGGGTCTCCGCGACTTTTACAAATGTATCGATCAGAAAAGTTGCAGCTTGTTCAGCTCGGCTAAGTGAGGCCATCATTGTCTACATGGATTCCCCCTTATTTTGACTGATTGCCCGGTGTTTTCCCGTTTGAGTATTTTCTGTAATTATCGCGGCATCTCTCGCGGAGCATGCACCGACTGATTAAATGATTAGCCAACAAGGTGTTGTAGCAACTTAACGTTTGACTGCAGTCACGTAAACAATGAATGAAGTAGGTTGTAACTTGTTTAAACTTGTCTAAACTGGTTCTTTTGTTTTATTATTTTATTTTTCTTACTTACTTATTTTCCTTTCAATATACATATGATTTTATTGAAGCACTTTTTTAATTGGTGACATGCACTTTTTTATGCTTTTATTTAATGTTTCTTATTATTTGCTGGTAAGCATTTATGCCTCCTCATTGACTGTGCTGTTGTACTGTTTTTTCAATTTTCTGTAAAGCACATTGAACTGCCTGGTGTAAAAAATGCGCTATACAAATAAAACTGCCTTGCCTTGCCTTGCCTAAAAAGAGGTTTAATATGTCCCCTTTAAGATACACGTGCGTGCAGTAGTGCTTCAGTGATGGTCTTTTCATGTTCGGTGAGTTTTGCAATATATTTGTTAGCCTCCTTCTGTTCCCTCTGTTTGCAGGTGGTGTGAGGACTGCTGCCCTGAGACCACTGTGTGCATTTTGGAATGTTCCAAATGTGTCACGTCCATACAGAAGAAGTTCCAAGCCCGTAAGTGAGTTCACTCACCAGATACACACATACAGTACACGTACCCGCATATAGCATTATAATATGTGTGCATGTATTTCTGTGTAACAGTTTATCCCCTCCTTTCAAAGGCATTATTAAAGATGGGCACAAAAAATAATTTCCTCTCACTCTTGGCACCCCACCTGTCATGTCTCTCTTCCCTACTAGTGCGGCCTGCGCCACACTTTAAGAATCACTGATTTAATGTTCCACCAAAAAGGCAAGCTTGCATTACATTGCAGAGGGCTGCATGGAGGTAACCTGGTCACTACTCACATCTGGTGCAGCTGTGAGCTACAGGCATAAAAAACAGGACTGATCTGTCACTCTGCTAGCTAGATACAATTGTTCTTGAATAGCTATCCTCGCACACTTTCATTTTGCTTGGTATTTCATTCAATTGTTTCTCAGCATATGGTATGTGTATTAGGAAAGTATTAAGAAATTCCTACCTTTATTTCCTTTTCCAGGGGACTGAACCAAAGATGCAAGGATCCACCATTTTGGAGATGACTTGAGGCAACAGGACAGCTTGACAACCCTGACTCAGCAGCGACAGCAGAGCCAGCCTCTCTGCGGCTTAAAGGGATATTCCGCCATTTTTGGAAATACGCTCATTTTCCACCTCCCCTCGAGCAGAACAATCGATATTTACCTTGTTCCCGTTCATCCAGCCATTCTGTGAGTCTGGCGATACAACTTTTAGCTTCAGCCTAGCATAGATCATTGAATTGGATTAGACCATTAGCTTCTCGCCTGCTAGCTTCATGTTTAAAGGTGACTAAGATTTCTGGTAATTTTCTCATTTAAAACGTGTCTCCTCTCAAGTTAGAAAGTGCAATAAGACCAACTGAAAATGAAACCTGGCGTTTTTCTAGGCTGATTTGACATGGAACTACACTCTCAT
Organism: Sardina pilchardus; assembly: GCF_963854185.1. Classification (NCBI taxonomy): domain Eukaryota; kingdom Metazoa; phylum Chordata; class Actinopteri; order Clupeiformes; family Clupeidae; genus Sardina; species Sardina pilchardus. The sequence goes on from NC_085014.1 coordinate 188,935, forward strand.
CTGGCGTAATAATCGAGGCAACTTGCACACTACTGGCACTACTGCTGCTTGTTGTCTATGGGGACTATTTTCAGATGCTGCGTATGATATCACTGTGCCTGTGGTACGTTTGCAAGTTGCCTCGATTATTACGCCAGATGAGAGTGTAGTTCCATGTCAAATCAGCCTAGAAAAACGGCAGGTTTCATTTTCAGTTGGTCTTATTGCACTTTCTAACTTGAGAGGAGAAACGTTTTAAATGGGAAAATTACCAGTTCTCTTAGTCACTTTTAAACATGAAGCTAGCAGGCGAGAAGCTAATGGTCTAATCCGATTCAATGATCTATGCTAGGCTGAAGCTAAAAGTTGTATCGCCAGACTCACAGAATGGCTGGATGAACGAGAACAAGGTAAATATCGATTGTTTTGCTCGAGGGGAGGTGGAAAATGAGCGTATTTCCAAAAATGGTGGAATATCCCTTTAAGGACAACTTCAGCTTGACAAAACTTTTTAAGGTGAATTAGACAGCAGTTGAACTAATCTATTAACCTCTTTGGGGTAGCACCATTTCTAGGCTTTCCCCCCTGAAAAGTTTCTGGCACAGCGTTATGTAGGCTAGCAAATAGTTTTTTTTCTGCCGGGTAATCTCTGAACTGACCACATATCAGCCCTCTAGGTCATGTGATAGACTTTAGAAACACAACTGAGCCCTAGCACCAGGTCTTGTGAAAAAGTAGATCGATATAGCATGAAATGAGTACTGTTGACCATTATTTGCCAAGGTATGCTCATGCAAACTCATGGAAACTCCCATAGGACTTTTGGTTATCCAAAATGCATACTGACAATCAAATTCTTATTGCACGTGAACCCCTTTGTGGAGAATATTTACATGGACTATACCTTCGCACAACTAATATTGGATAAAACAACATGAATATGCGATTTCTATGGGTTCTTGTGAATATTTCATTACCCAATATGTTACATCTATTTATTGTGCTACAATATTTGTGCAGCTACACTGCAACCAGAGATCAGGGAGGAGGGAGAGGGGCATTTTTGATGAAATTTAATTGAGACACAATAAGATTAATTTGACAATGTAAAGACCTATACAGATTGTACATAAAACAATGTCATTTTTGGATTCCCAAGAGTCCACACTTTCAAATGGTGTATAACATTACTATGCTACATAGCAATATGGCACGTACAATTGATTTAGAATGTGTGTGTTTGTGGGTGCTGTAAAAGGCCGCCCGTCTCCTAACATCTTAAAGCAACAACTCATGATCATGGGGTAGCTACCTGCCCAACTCGACCTCTGAACCTCGAGGTTACAGCCAAACAAAACACTTATGATTATACAATTATCTGAATAATTGTTTGTACTACTCTCCTTTGTCTAGTGTGGAAGTGTCATTTGTGTTATCAGACCCATTTACACAATTTCTGTTTTTCAGGGGAATTGCATTTCTCTGGACCAGCCAGGCAGTTCAAGGGACACCAAAAAGCACAGGGCTATGCTGAAGGTCATGGAATATTCATAAACATTGTCCTGGAGAATACCCCTCAACACAATGTTTTCCGCGCAGACCTCCCAACACAAAACTATAACGGCCTCCTGCATCCAGAATATAGTTGTTCGTTCCTTGGGTCATTTCAGACCTTTTCTGAAAATGTCATCAAAATCCATCCAAAATTCGTTTTGAGTTGTCTTGCAAACAGACAGACAAACAAACCCAGATGAAAACATAACCTCCTTGTTTTAATTTGGATTGTACAGAGTTTTGATTATCCAGTCGGGTGTGTTATTGGGATTTTGTACATGTAATGTGTGTAAATATAATTTTGGTATCCTCACAACCTCAGGTGGGATAGGGATTAAACAGGAGATCGGCAACACATGTATTGCATGCTTTTTTAGTATTATCATGTTTACCTATTCAATATTGTAACTATACACAACATGGAGTATTGAGGTTCCTGTGCTGTGCCAAGGGACTTTCATGACATGAGTGTTAAAATCTGAATGTTATTGAATGTATTCATCTTATTAAATACTTTGCCCTCTCATTTGCTCTCTCATTTTTGCTGTAACTTACTTTATAAATGTAGTGACACTTACGGCCATGTCAACAGAAGATGACACGAGTTCCCCACTGCAGGCTGAATTGCTTTTAACTTATTTGTATAAACCTAAATCTGTTTTATGTGATGAAATTATGTACCATGAGGTGTGCTATCTAGTCTACAACCTGGGCTTTACAGGTGTATGTGTACTATTCACTTATTCTGTATGCAGAACCAAACTTGAATCTGGATCTTGGATCTCCTTTGTGTGTTGTTATTCACTTATTCTGTATGCAGAACTAAACAGGTCCATTATGCGCATACTGTACAGTAAGTAAAACCTTTACCCTACCACGCATCTGTATTACACATCAGAGATGTAAACTTCTCCAACTTGAGGCCCAGTCATGGCAGACTTTGGGGTTATAAGGAAATCTGGGTCTTGGATCTCCTCATGTGAGCAAAGATGGCAACTTTCGGGTATTTTTGTAGGTTAACTTCAGGTTTATTTGAGCTGCAGGGTAAGCCCATACCCCCACCCCATCAATTTGATTGTCAATATCAAAATTATTGTGCTATATTGTTAGACAGGCACTTAAAAGCAGCCTGGCAAGCCAAACTAACAGCATCGTTACCAAATGACCTTTGCGCCACGTTATGGCAACGTGGCTCAAGTCACCAAATGGCCACGTTACCAAATGACCTTTGCGCCACATTATGGCAACGTTGCTCAAATCACCAAATGGCCACGTTGCCAAATGACCTTTGCGCCACGTTATGGCAACGTGGCTCAAGTCACCAAATGGCCACGTTGCCAAATGACTAAAGTGCCACGTTATGGCAACGTGGCTCAAGTCACCAAATGGCCACGTTGCCAAATGACCAAAGTGCCACGTTATGGCAACGTGGCTCAAGTCACCAAATGGCCACGTTACCAAATGACCTTAGCGCCACGTTATGGCAACGTTGCTCAGGTCACCAAATGGCCACGTTACCAAATGACCTTAGCGCCACGTTATGGCAACGTTTCTCAGGTCACCAAATGGCAACTTCATAAAGGCAACGTTGTGGCCACGTTGCAGGAAGGTTGCCAGAAGGTTAGGTCGCGGTGACCAACTGGCCACTTATAGGCAACGTGGCTGTTTAGTCACGTGTTTGCTGGGACAGCTTCTACAACAGCTTCTCTGCCATTCACGTCAACACCTATTAAGTCACGGCCAGCAAAAAGACCTCATCTGGAATTGGAGGAGGATCTTGAAGATCTTTCATCTGTAGCCCCAGATCAACCAGATCAACCAGACCCAACATATGATCCAGCCCTGTCCATTACAGCTCAATCAGTGTCTCAAGTTTTGTAAGTAAAACTCCAATCCTATGTAACAATGCATGCACTCACATAGTGGCTTCAGTGAGTTTTGAGGTTGAATTTATGAGTCGCTAATTAGCTTTCTGTTTATTTTAAATTTTGTATAATTTCAGCACGCCCCCATCATCATCATATGGGGATGCCAAGTATATGGTGTTTGAAGAGTGCCTCCTAAGCTTATTTGTAACCTGCCCATGTGTGCACAAGCGTCTGCAAGGTGCACCAACACAGACGAGGGACCTTCATAGCTGTTACACAATGCTGTCCTCATTGCCAATTCTACAGGCATTGGAGGAGTCAACCAGTTATTGGCAGTATTCCTGTGGGCAACTTACAATTGTCAGCAGCCATCTACTTCAGTGGAGCTTCCTTTTTGAAGATGAAAAAGGTATTATGTCCATACTCTATAGAAAGATGTTTTCATTGTGGCAGCTAACAACTGTTATGACTGAAAGTTTTGACAATCTGTTTACAGGTGTTTGAAATACTGAAGCTCAGAACACACACTTATGATGCATTCAAACGGCATACAAGATCTTACTTGGCACCTGCCATAATCCACACATGGAATAAGTGGCAAGAGGACGCATTCGACAACCTGATCAAGAATGGTGAAGTGATACTTGGCGGTGATATGCGTGCAGATTCACCGGGTTAGTTTGGTCAGTCCATCATACAGTATGTTGCTTTTATGATGAATGATTATTTTGAATTGTTTAGTAAAAATATGATTTTTTCAGGACACTCTGCGAAATATGGCAGCTACACAATGATGAACTTGAATACAAACAAGATCATCGACTTGCAACTTGTGCAGGTAGTTAAACTTTCATCAAATGTATTGGCATATTCGTTCTTTGTACTTACATCAAAATTATTAGGTAAATATTGAATAAATACTAATTGAAAATATTGATTATGGTGCACATTTATGTAAAGATGCTGGTTCGTATTTGTGAGTTGTTTTCACTGTGGCTTTCACATAGAGTGATTTATTAGTGTTGAAGGCGCATGCGTTTACTATGGTGTTTTTTTGTTGTTGTTTTTGTAATTGTTTTTAACTTTCAGAGCAATGAGGTGGGAGGGAGTTACCATATGGAGAAGGAAGGCCTAGTAAGAAGCTTACACCTTTTGGAGGCAAACGGTGTGATGGTGGACACTGTTATCAGCGACCGTCACCTTCAGGTTCAAAAGCTTCTGAGGGATCACAACATTAACCACTACTTTGACATATGGCATGTGGCAAAAGGTAACACTTGAACTATGGTTAATACTGTTTTGAGAGTACATTTGGAAATACCCATGTTTGTATTCTAGCCACTTTTGTGACTTCAGTCCTGGGAGAATGATTTGAGCATAAGCAGATGGCAAGACGGTTCACCCATTCTAGATAAATAACCAGTAACACAATACCAGTATGTCTTGATTACCTTCACTTCATACATTGCTACATTCCTTCATAGTACCGGCACCAGATGAAGAAGTGCTCAGTGTTTTTGGTTACTTTTTGTACAAATAAGTAATTATCATCTGCGCTTTGCTTGTTAGGGTTGTCCAAGAAGATTGACAAAATTACCAAAGAAAAGTATTCAGATTTGGTAAAGAAATGGCATCGCAGTATCACCAATCACCTTTACTGGTCGGCAACATCCTCCAAGTCTGGACCGGAGAAAGTAGCCAAATGGTCCTCTTTAGTCAATCATGCAAAATATCCATAAACACCCCAACCCTGCTTTCCCCCGATGTTCTCATCCTCCAAAGGTTTCAAGGGCCCGTGGAAAGTGGTTCAAACCAGGTATGTAATTTGAAGAGTGTTTTTCTCAAGTGATAGAAATATATTTAACATGATGTGAATGTAGAATTGTACAAATAAATTAGCACAAATGCTTGTGTTGTATACAAACTGCTGTATTACATGACTTCTCACAAGGTTCACCAGCATTCAACCGAATTCATCGGGTTCTTACAAACAAGCGACTTCTCAGTGATGTGGAGAAGTTGAGCCCACGCTATCAAACCTCTATTGTGGAGTCTTTTCACAGCGTCATACTGAGATTTGCTCCCAAGAATGTGGTCTTTCACTACATAGGAATGCTGTGCAGGTATGATTTACCATTCAGAAACGTTTAAATCCAGTCTTTGCTGAACTGGCTCTTCTTCCTCCGATTCAGTGCCCTCTTCGGACTCGGGCTCAGACATATAAGGCTCAATCTGGGAATGGGCCATATCTGGGGGGGGGGTGTCAAGGTGAATTGAATTTACAACTGAGTTTAGAAATCATGCGCAGACGCTAACGCATCTTGAGTTGTTTCTAGAGCCGCATTTAAAACGTGTCTGATCAGCAAGGGATGCGTGAATGTAGCCCCTATGCGTTTAATAAACATTAGTGGAAGAGAATTGTTGACAAAGACGCAACGCGAACAGAGTGCGCACGCCAAGTAGGCCTATAGCCTCTGTTGTGAGCGCAGATAGATGCGTCTGAGATGTCAGGTGGAATATAGTGATTCTGGCGAGAAGAGATGCCGAGGGATTTCACAGGTGGGCTAGTTAAAACTTTCAACTTCTATTAGAAAAAGACGCTGAGATTAGAGTAGCAACATAGCATAGGTTGTTTTCTTCTAATGATGAAAGTTTAGCGAAATTAGACAAACATGTAGACATAACGAGTTATTTTGATGAAGAATGCGTGCAGTTTGAACCATCTAGATCGGCAAAAGGTGAAGCAAATAGGCAGACAGTTATCAGTATATCAAAGGCTAATGTGACAGTTGAATTAAATGCTCATAAACTGGGCTGGTTCGTTTTGTCCAGAGACGTAGTTGATTGACATGATAATGCTGTCTTTTAGAAACGTGGGCCCTGTTACGCGAAGCACACTGCGCATAGACCTTACGCAAAGCCTACGCAAAAGATATGCAACTCAAATGATTCGCTATAGTAACGTAGCCAAAAAAAGTTGCGACTACTTCAGACCACACGTAACGCACGTAACCGTTTGAATTATGTGTGTGACTTGCAACAATTTTCATTAACACCCGGATCATTACGAGTTCGTAAGCCATGCGTAAATTACATTTACATTTGATTGTCGAGTTACAGGAGGACCCTGATCAGTAGCCTAGTCTGCGCCTACAGGTAGCCTACAGTTTAACATGTAATATGAAGACAGTTCACATAACTTTATTGGTTTGTTAAACACACTAGCACAATATAGCCTAGAAAACACAATATGTAGTAGGCTGCATATTAAAACGTTTTAAAACAATTTGAAAAATTAAAGCCTACCCTATTTTATATAGGCCTAATAATATTAGTTTGAAATAGTGTGTGTCTCAAGCAAGATTGATTACCTGGTTTGGTCCAAGAAATATTCAGACTTTTCCTTATTCTGATAGTTTAAGTGTCCATTAGGCCTATGAAATCATCAGAAATGTGTAATAAATACATAATAAGTACATAAGCACAGAGAAAGAGAGAGATAGTAAGAAAGAAAGAAAGCGGGTCCCTCACACTTTTGAAGATTTGTTTCCATGTTTTTTTTTTGTTTTTTTTTCGGGGGGGGGGGGGGGGGGGGGGGCGGGCGGGGTTCGGGGTTCGGAGAAGAGTCTCACCTTTTTCACCCCTGACCAGTTTGCATGCCTGGCTACCTGTCACATCACAGAACAAGGATATATACCCCGTTCAACCATTCTCTGGGACCTTTAAGGTTGATACTTAAGGAACAAAACTTAAGGTGCTTTGTGCAACCGGCCCCAGGGCTTTCCAACGGTGTCACACACAATATGATTTGGATCACGGTCGCGGGAGTACATGACACTTTAGAATGGGAACTTTTGGCGAAATTAGGAGAAATACATAGGCGCGAGCAGACAAAAGTTTGTGACATAAACACCTAAAAGTGCAAATCGGTCTTTGTTGTTGTAGTAGGGTGGTAGAATACATGCTAAGGTAGCAAACTAGCACATGTCGAAATCGACAAGCAACATCACTGATTAAAACAGACGGTAGATCCGAGTAGGGTGACAAATCGCCTTTGTACTCTCCACCACTAGTTGGCAGACATCCAGAGCTTCGATTCAAGCCCAAATTCGAGTAAAAAAGTTTTCAGGAAGTGCCTGTATTACTCGCGAGAAACAAAAAAAAAAGACGCATTTCCTGTTTATAACGCGGAAGTGAAATGCGCGATCGCTATGCACAAATTGAAGTAGAAAAACGGCAAATGTTAAAAAACAAAGTCGTGTGTTATGAAGTCTTGGGTCTGCCATTCACCTACTCTGATTCTGAAGGAGAATATCTGCCTTTTGGAGATTATGATCGTTCGTTCATTGGCAGTGACAGTCAAGATGCGTCTGTGAATGGAGGTGGGTCTTTGCGTGTGTACGTCAATGTTTACCTGCAGCAATGTTGACCAAAGGGTTCAAATAAGCATGGTGTGCTTGGTGCCAGTGATATTCATGATGATAGTGTCTGTAATTGTCATGGTACAGACAGCAGGTCTAGTAAAAATAGGGCTCTGAAGAACTACAAAGTCATCCGCGATAGGAACTGATTTGACCAGGCTACTTTATTATATAGTAACATAGGGATTGTGGTAATACTAATAGTTTACTATTGTTGGTTTACATGTGGCTGTGGTCCTGTTTGTTTGTTATGTCGGAGAAATTACAAAAATCAAAGTAAAACTGCTCAAATGTGTTCAACAATCAGTATTTACTGAAATGTGCATAATTTGACGCTATTGCCATCCTGTGACGTCATAATATGCTAATTAGATGAGTACATTTACTCCCTTTATAAACTTTAGTTCATACTCAATGATTTTCACATTTACAGTAGCACATTTTTTATGCAAAAATCCAAAAAAAACCGGGCGGTTAGAGGGTTAACAACAAAACGAATTCGGCCCGAGGAATGCAAAAAGCTGACCTTACAAGTAAAAAGCTTAAAGTAAAGCAAAGTATTAGCTTGTGTATGACTTCTGCTTCACATTTTATATATGCTTTAATTCCAAAATGGTACAGAATAAAGCTTAGACTGGGCTCTTTCTAATACTTGAGGCATTGGTGTTTTGTAGATGCAGAGTACATGAAACACAGGAGACAGATATTTGTATTGGCATCACCACACTTTACTATCATAGACAAACTTTACTAGCCGACACTAAGTACAGTGACAACATGTATCATTGTTTTGCAGAGTGCATATACAAGAAACAGTTAGAAACTAACCAGAAGAGCAAAAGAGCAAAGAAGTGCAATGTGATCTGTACAATACAGACAGCTGGTGCAGTAGAAGCCAGACACTAGCAGAAGGTGAAGAATATGGTAGAGTTTGGTTTGCCGTAAAAACATTACATAAACATGGACAATGTGTGAGCTGTAATCTTATGACAACAGTAACATATATTTACATTTTTCAATTTTCAATTTCAATTTAATTTTACTTATAGAGCGCCAAAACATTACACATGTCTCATTGCGCTTTACAGAGTGTTAAACATTCAAAGAGAGCCCATGAGTAACAGGGGCAAGGAAAAACTCCCTAGAATTGGAGATATATATAGGAAGAAACCTCAGACAGATCCACGACTCATGGGCCCAACCCATCTGCCTAGGGTCAGTTACAGTATTAGAGTAAAGTCATTTGTAGTATCAGAAAGTTCAAATAGTCCAGTGTAGGGAATAAATTGTCCATTAGTAATCCATTAGTAATTTCGGAAAGTAATGGGTCGTTAGGATGCGTGGGCCAGGGTTCCGGGCAGGGAACCACAGCAGGCGATGGTAGGACAGTCAGAGGGATGGGACTTCAGGTGTGATGAGGGCCAGGCACAAAGATGGCTGATGATGGTAATGGTTTATCTCGCAGGTGATGTATAGGGAAAGGGAAGAGAAATAAAGTGGGTTAGTATTACTATACGTCATGATGGTTGGTATTATTAAGCATATGAATGGTGATATAAATTATTATACTATAGAGGGAAAGGGCAGAGGGGTAGAGGGAAGTAGAGGGAGTTGAATGACAGGACAGGGAGAGAAGGAAAGACAGAGGGAGAGGGGAGAAGAGGAGTTGTAAGACATGACACATGAGAAGTCCATGACAACACTATGCTAAAGCAGCATAACTAAGGCATGATGGAGGGTAGTCAGCACCTGCACAGGTGTGGTCAGTAGCCACCATGGGACGCATGACTGGGGCACCAGTCACACAAGCCCACAGCAGAAGTGGTCCGTTCCAATAAGACCCTGAGGTGGTTGAAGTTCCACACTGCACCATACCTACACATGCAAAGGAAATTCATTATGAACAGAATAGACAAATAATTTAAGTATGTACATATACAGTATGTAAAGAGTATTAACTAAATAAATTGACTAAATAAACGTTATAATATATATTTTGCCATTGTGCAGAGTGCATGTGGAAGATGCTATTAGAATCTAGCCAGAAGAGCAGGAAGGCAGAGAAGTGCAATGTGATGTGTGCTATATGGACAGATGGGGCAGTGGACATAAAGCTGCATACACAGAGGTATACAGTTAAGAACAGAATAGAGTTGACACTTAATATGTTAAATATAAACAAGCTCAGTGCATTAGCTATACCATTGATAAAACACAATCATCCATTATGAACAGCATATACAGATAACTTAGCTATTCAGGTTGAAAGTATTTCTTGATTGGAAATGTAGATCAGAATGACTGCAGGAAGATGCAGGGCAGGCTTCTTTCCAGAGAGGCAGGGAGAAGGTTTCCAGGTGATTGTCTTTAGATGTGAAGCTGGAGCCTGCAGGGCTGGCCAAGACAATTCAGTTACATTTCACCTGGACCGGGACATGCAACAGAATGTCTGAAGGCTGATGCAGGGCAGGCTTCTTTCCAGAGAGGCAGGGAGAAGGTTTCCACGTCATTGTCTTTAGATGTGAAGATGGAGCCTGCAGGGCTGGCCAAGACAATTCAGTTACATTTCACCTGGACCGGGACATGCAACAGAATGTCTGAAGGCTGATGAAGGGCAGGCTTCTTTCCAGAGAGAAGATGTGCAGTTCACATGCTTAGGAGGTGAAGATAGAGGCAACAAAATGTCTAATGGCAGATGAAGGGCAGGCCACTTTCCAGAGAGGCAGAGAGAAGATGTGCAGTTCACTGGCTTAGGAGGTGAGGATGGAGGCAACAGAATGACTTCCCAGGCTGGCAAGCACATCTGCTTCTGGTCACTTCCTGGCCCTCCTTGTTCCTGACAACACAGCAGTAGCAGAACGGGCAGCGCTGCGGGTCCTGCGGCTACTAGCTTCCCCAACAGACGCACGGCTGGTTCCTTCCCCAACAGACGCACGGCTGGTTCCTTCCCCAACAGACGCACGGCTGGTTCCTTCCCCAACAGACGCACGGCTGGTTCCTTCCCCAACAGACGCACGGCTGGTTCCTTCCCCAACAGACGCACGGCTGGTTCCTTCCCCAGAGGATTCAAGCCTGGTATCCGAGAACAAACAGCAAGAAAAATGGAATAAAAATAGTTTGTATGGGTGCGTGAAATGAGAGAAAAGATTATGGTGTACCTAGTTGTGTTTATGCAATACATGCTCACCTTGAGACAGCAGCTATGCCCTTCACAATGACTGCAGCCATCACAGCATGTCCGGGCGTCTTGATGCGGTAGTGCTTATCTGCTGTTGCGCTGGTATGCGTCAGGTAGTCGGCCACATCTGCCTTTTCAGAATCTCCCAGGCCCTCGGTGGCTGTCTCATAGACTCTGCGTGCTACCTGGCTGGTCACTGGCTTGAGCTTGTACCTTCGGTGCAGCCGGGTCAGGTGTGTGGAGGCGCTGTAGATGGGGTTCCCTGAGACGGAGATGAAGAATCTTTCTTCTCCATCCACCTCGTCCTCCACACCCCTCTTGCGTTTCCTGGTGGGTTTCAAGAACTGTGGCCGCACCAGTGTGTAGAACATATCAAACCACTGTTGGCAGAGGAGAAGAGATTACACTCTGCTGTAACAGAAATGATGTTGTGACCAGTTCTCAAAGGAAATGGAACTGAGCTGTGTAAACCTGTATGCTTTCTAATGGCAGAGCATCAGAGAAGGCAACAGAATATCTTTGCTCTGTTTGAAGGCCACAGCAGTATCTAAGCTGCATTTAACCTGTATTTAAGCGGTTCACTTACGTGTTCCTCCTCTACTGTCAGGGCAAACGAGGCCACTTGCTGTGCGGCCGTCTTGTGCTCCCGCACCCCAATGATAAAATGGGAATTATGTTCTCTCCTGGCACGCCACTCCCTGACCTGTAAAAGAGGAGGACATCACATTAATTAGTAGAATTAATGGCCAAAATATCAGAGGGACATGTAGCAAAATAACACCGAAACACTCACAGTCATGTTCTTCACAACGCCTGGCCGCTGGAGGTGCTTGAGGATTATGATGGCCTCAAGGTAGTACAGCACAAGCAGGTACTGATCAGTCTCCAGCCTCTCACAAGCATCGTCAGAGAGGTCATCCATAATTGCCAAGAAGTCCTTCTTAGCAACCTCCAATACACACAGGCAGTCCTTTGTTGACAACTGATCACCGGTCAACATGCTATGCCTATGAGAATAAAAATATCAAATGAATAAACAAATCATTACAGCAGGAGAGAGACATCTAGCAGCTCTTGACCAGTTATCCAATGAATGAAACCTCATTTGGATGATCTCATTTCTGGTCTGCTTTAACAGGATGCGCTGCAAAGAGCCAATGAGGTCAATGAAGTGGATGCACTCCTTATGGAGCGGCAAGTCCTCATTTCTGAGGTTGGTTTGGACGGTGTGGAAATGCAGGAATCTATCAGAGGGAGTGAGAGGATGTAAGTATGCACATGTACTAGCAACCGCTCATGCAGCGTGAGTAAGGTTCGGATGCAAATGCACATCAAAATACAGAGGCTTGGCTGAAAGGTTAAACTGCTACCAACCTTTTCAGGCTCTTCAGGTAGTTCAGCTGTGTCTGCTTCTTTAGCCTTGCCTCAGAGAGGTCACAGAGGTACTGCTGCAGCTTCTCTCTGCTGTACACAAACTGCAGTGATGGTGTCTCTGGATCTGCATAGTGCAGATACCTTGCAACGTTTCCAACCTGAACATAAATAAGGCCATGTTACAATTACCTTCAAGCCATAACTGTTTTCTTCATCAAGTTTCTTATTTTATTTGAATTATATTCTTTTTATGCTATTGTTGAGTGTTGTACTTGAGAGCAAAGATTAGCCAGATTCAAATTCCTTAGTTTGTTTACGCAAACTTGGCCAATGAAGCCGAATCAGATTCTGATTCTAAAAACAGTGTTGGACAGTTGGAGTGCCCCCCCCCCCCCCCCCCCCCCCACCTGCTGTGCGTAGTTGCTGCTGTGGAGGTCAGCCCTGAGGTATCTGGAGAAGGCGTCCAGCAGTGGGTGATCCAGGGGGTGTCTCTGATGAAGGCCCTTCTCCAGCATCATCTGCTTGGCCGGGGTAGACGACTTCTCATCTGAAACAGTCTCCTCACTACTCTCCTCACTGTCTGCAGTCTGTCTGGGTCCAGCAGTAGCTCTGGCATTGGGCAGTGTCTGAGCAGAGGCACGTCGCTGGCTGGTCATTGGCTTATCCGTCACAACCATGTGATGCCGCTCCAGCTCCTCAATCAAACTTTCAAAAAGGAAAACAAGAGATTTGAAAATGGGGTTGTGATGGAAGAACACATGAGTTTGGAGTTCGGAAGCATTTCACACACACACACACACACACACACACACACACACACACACACACACACACACCAGCAGAGCTATTAACCAGAACAATAGGCTCATTAACACTCAGAGGTCCGGGGGCCTTTCAGACTGTCTGAGGCAGTCTGCTACACCTTGACATTTTTAAGTGTTTCATCTCATTAAACACATCTATGCAGAAGTGACACATATGGTTATATTTTAAAAGACCTCAACAATAATGATATGAGAGTAGAGTGGATGTAATGAAATCAGTTTATATTATAATTCAGTGTAAACACAACTATGTAAAAAAGATCTTCAAGCCTTGTGAAAAAATCCTGCTATAAATACATCTACCCAAAACTTTTTAAGTTTGAACCTTGGAATCAAAGGTGTTGGTTGCATAAAAGTTTGAAAAACATTAGCAAAATGTTGTGTTTGGAACACCTTTTCAAATCCCCAGGGGAAGTTTAGACATCAGGTCAACCAAACAAAGTCTGTGACATGCCATACTGTGGGCAGCACTGGACCCTGGAACAATGCTGATTAAACTAAAAGTAATGTGGAAGCCACTAACCTTTGAGTCGGGTTTTCACCTTCCATAATTTGAGCAAGGACTCCGAAAGGGAAAGTTCTGCCATTCCTCAGGAGGTTTTGAACATCCAACTCGGCCTTTTCAACCGCGTCAGCGATGGCAGCTTCACTGCTGTTCCTCAAGCAGGCCCTACGCAGGTGGTCCGGCAGGGACTCCTGCGTGTGAAGACACAGTGGGCACAGCAGATAGAGCTTGGATACAGCTTTGCCTGGAGCCATCTCTCAGGATTGATTGAAGCAAAATCTGGAAAAAAATCAGTAGCAATGAATATTGCTGTTGTGTGGCTTCAGGTGAAAGCCGAAGGAATAAATGCTTTTCAGTGTAGCAATGAAAATTGCTGTTGTGTGGCTTCAGGGGAAAGCCTAAGAAATAAGTAAAAAAAGAAAAAGAAGAAAAATCAGTAGCAATGAAAATTGCTTTTTTGTGGCTTCAGGTGAAAGCCGAAGGAATAAATGCTTTTCAGTTTAGCAATGAAAATTGCTGTTGTGTGGCTTCAGGGGAAAGCCTAAGAAAAAAGTAAAAAAAGAAAAAGAAGAAAAATCAGTAGCAATGAAAATTGCTTTTTTGTGGCTTCAGGTGAAAGCCAAAGGAATAAATGCTTTTCAGTATAGCAATGAAAATTGCTGTTTTGAGGCTTCAGGTGAAATCAATAAAAAATGCTTTCAGTAGAAGAATAGAAGTCAGGATTTCTCGGTTGTCTGTAGATCTCTGGCACAGTCTGCAGCGGGTAGCGTCAGAGGTCCAGTGATGAGTGGCCGGTGGGACAAGTGCCGGCCTTATAACATCACAGAGAGGACCTAAGAGATAACTGTTGATGGGTGGAGCTAACTTGTACATAACCCAGCCCATCTACAACAGGTGAACTAGTGTCAATCGAGACTGAGACAAGAGAGAACGTCTACAGACATCCTGCCTTCTATTCTTCCACCGATTTTCATTGCTGAAGCTACAAAACAGCAATTTTCATTGCTACACTGAGAAGCATTTATTCCTTAGGCTTTCACCTGAAGCCACAAAACAGCAATTTTCATTGCTACACTGAGAAGCATTTATTCCTTAGGCTTTCACCTGAAGAATTTGTATTATTTGTACTGTGTAACTTGTAAGTCTTAGTGTTTTGCGTTTGAACCTTTTGCTCAGTCACAGAGTTGTATGTTGTTTATTTTTTATTCCAGAGTTTCCATGGCTCCAAGGAAAGCTGCAAAGAGGCCCTGCCTTCTCTGCCCACTCTGCCGTAAAACCCAAGAGAGCCTTCCTGCCCACCTGCACTCCTCCTGTATGAGGGCGAGCACTGAGGCAGACATTGCGGCCGTGGTTGTTCAGGCAGAGTCGGACGTTTGGGACCTCATGAAGAATGGCAGAGCTTTTCCTTATGGAGTCATCACTCAAATCATGGCGGATGAAAACCCACTCCAGAGGTTGGTGGCGTCCACAATACGTTTCGTTTAGTGAGAGTTGTGCCAGTGTCCAGTCCTGCCACAGCTCACTATACTCAGTTAAAATGTTTTGTTTAGTGAGAGTTGTCCCAGTGTCCAGTCCTGCCACAGCTCACGTCACTCAGTTAAAATGTTTCAGTTATGGAGTCCTTCAGAAAGTCCAGATCCACTCCAAATGTTGGTGGCGTCCACATTACTCTTTGTTTAATCAGAGTTATCACATTCAGCTTGTTTTGAAGGCCTTAATACATAAAATGAAAATGCTGTGTTCCAACTGCCATGTAGGAATGTATTTCAGCTAATCACTCCATTATCACCTCTCTCAGTCAGAAGTGAATAGGTCATTGATTAGTGATGGGAACTGCTCATGTCTATCACCCAATGGACCACAAGCTTTGTTTTGGTTAATGGCCCTCCTATTGTTCTGGTTGATAGCTCTGTGCTATGTGTGTGTGTGTGTGTGTGTGTGTGTGTGTGTGTGTGTGTGTGTGTGTGTGTGTGTGTGTGTGCTTTTTGTAGTTCAGAAGCCTTTCATTTGGGTTCTTGTTTTCCTTCCTGAAAGATTGATTGTGGAGCTGGAGCGCCGTCATATGCTTGTGCTTGATGTCCCCCCCGCTCTGCGCCATGACATTGCTGAGGCCGGACCATCCACCAGACAGCCACCTGAGACTGCGGCTGGACACCAGGGAGAGTCGTCTGGAGAGGAGGGAGAGTCGTCTGGAGAGGAGGGAGAGTCGTCTGGAGACCAGGGAGAGTCGTCTGGAGAGGAGGGAGAGTCGTCTGGAGAGGAGGGAGAGGTGTTTCAACGGTGAGAGTCTAAATTAGAAGTCTCAGTTGCACAACTTCAATTTGATGGTTTGTGCTTTTCAGTGTCGTTCACATTAAATCATAATTGTGCACTATTATAACAAAAGTCTTGTCCCACATTGCAGTGAAGTGAAGTATGCCAACCCGACAAAGCAGAACATGCTTGAGAAGGGCCTTTATAAAAAGCATGATTTGAACCATCCACTGCTGAGAAACTATGGCAAGCACTTACGGAAAGATCTCCTCAATAAACACTTCAAACAGGAGGTAAAGACCATCATTACACACAGTGTTCATTAGAGACATTAATTAGAAAGGTTAATAAAAGTTAAAGCAACAGTCATGATTAGAAGGTAATTACCTCCGCCAAGGAGGTTATGTTTTCATCTGGGTTTGTTTGTATGTTTGTCTGTTAGTCTGTTTGTTAGCAAGATAACTCAAAAAGTTATGGATGCATTTCGATGACATTTTCAGGGAAGGTCTGAAATGACCCAAAGGAAGAGACCATTACATTTTGGGAGTGATCCGGATCATTGTCCGGATCCAGGAAGCGGTTATGTTTTCGCTTGGTGCTGTGCTCTCGGAGAGCTTTTCTGGTTTAACATTGTTTCTTTGATTTTCAGGTTACAAATGTATCCCGGTACCTCTACTATATCAACCCTGAGGAACCATCCTTGCAGTTTGTCAAGGACAGAGAGAAGCTCAGACAGTACATACGTGTCCTCTCTGGGGTAAAACTGAAAAATAAAACGCAAAGGAACTACCTGACGAGCTTGAAGAAGTTGGTAGCAGTTTTTTTTATTATGATGATATCAACAGTGTAGACAATACATGTAAATGTTGTTATTGTGATATGTACATACTTAAATTCCTGTACTTTCTCTGACAGATTCCTGATTTTCCAGACTACACTGACCAACCTGTGGCAAGATGATGAGGCCCTCCATGCCCAGTGCAAGGACTTTATTCAGTTCATTGCTTCTCTGCAGAAGGCCACCTCTAAGCTGGTGGACAAAGAGATCACCCAAAAGAGGTCAGTTGAAGTGTTTGTACCCATGTGAATTATTCCACTACAGAACAGCTAGTCCTCTCCCTGCCAGCTGTAATATGACCTGTTCCAGCTGATGTGTTTGGTCATAGGCATGACTTGCTGAACAGCTAGTCCTCTCCCTGCCAGCTGTAATATGACCTGTTCCAGCTGATGTGTTTGGTCATAGGCATGACTTGCTGACTAGCAGCCAACGGCAGCTACGACCACATGAATGCTGGGCTGTTCTGGGGGCGGCCCAAAAGGACTTCCTGGCAGTTCTGGACGCGTTGTCTGACCGCTGCCCAGGCACCCTGGAGCCAGGCCAGTGCGTCTTGGTAGTGCAGTACCTTCAGGCGGTCATCATGCTCAAACACCTCCAACTACCAAGAGTGGTGGAGCGCATGACTGTGAGGGTTTCTGTGTTATTTTGTTCTCAATTGGTCCATTTTCATTCATTTCATTTTCATTTCATTGAACATTTTAGCCGTTAACTCTACTAAATGTGTTATCCTCATGTTTTACAGGTCACAGAGTGGCTTTCCAAGAGAGGGTGCGATGGGCATTATGTCATTGGGGTGCAGGATCATGTGTTTGCCCTGTCGGAGGAGGAGGAGCGGGTAAGTTCAAATCAGTGAAATCCCATTTCCTGTGACAACCTGTCAGAACGTGTTCAACAGCAGTAAAAAATAATCTTAATTCCCTCCTCTCCTCTGCCAACAGTGGTTTGATCTGTACTACAGATGGGTACGTCCACAGCTCCTGAGATTCAACAAGAAACGCACCAAGAAAGAAAAGGTTGATGCAGAACACAGGTTCCTTGTCTCCTCGGCAGGGAAGGCAATTGGCAACCCATCAAATGACCTGTTTCAGCTACACTTAAAGTAATCATTTCCCTTATTCTATGTCTGATGATACATTTCTAACATAATGTTCAAACTACATTTTGAATTCAAACTCCTGTCTTAGATGACATGTGTTGATTCATTTCTAACATAATGTTTAAACTGCATTTTAGATACAAACTCCCGACAGTGAACTGTCAGACAGCACGGAGAGTATTTGAGACGGCAGCCAAGAGCCTGACGGACACTCAGAGGTCATTGTTGACCAACTACCTGACCAGTTCCAAGGAAACAGCCAAGAAGCGCTACAGAGAGACCAGGTGTGACATCATTGTGAAGACCTCTCAGCTGTTGAGAAGCATGAGTGAAGTGTCAAGGTGAGCATGTGTTATATTTCTTCTTGAATTTCCCCATGGGGATCAATAAAGTATCTATCTATCTATCTATCTATCTATCTATCTATCTATTTGTCTATTTGAGCAGCGTGAGTAAAGCAAGGTGAGCATGTGTTGTATTTGCCAACATATTCAGGCACGCCATAACCTATATTTAGGCACACTGAAAGTCTAATGCTCTCTGTGTGTCTCCTAACTCTTATAATGTACTGTGTTACGCAGTACTGAGCCTTCTGGGGAAGGCGTCAGGCATGAGTCTTCTGAGGGAGTGTCCCATCACGCTGGCATCAAACAGCCAGTAATCATTCTGCAGAGGCTCCCCTCGGACCATGACACGGTCAAACTCCTCCTGAGCCAGTGAATTGCCCTTCATCTGCCCATCCGCCCTGCCATTGGACATTCTGTTGCCTCCATCCTCACCTCCTAAGCCAGTGAACTGCACATCTTCTCTCTGCCTCTCTGGAAAGTGGCCTGCCCTTCATCTGCCATTAGACATTCTGTTGCCTCTATCTTCACCTCCTAAGCATGTGAACTGCACATCTTCTCTCTGGAAAGAAGCCTGCCCTTCATCAGCCTTCAGACATTCTGTTGCATGTCCCGGTCCAGGTGAAATGTAACTGAATTGTCTTGGCCAGCCCTGCAGGCTCCATCTTCACATCTAAAGACAATCACCTGGAAACCTTCTCCCTGCCTCTCTGGAAAGAAGCCTGCCCTGCATCAGCCTTCAGACATTCTGTTGCATGTCCCGGTCCAGGTGAAATGTAACTGAATTGTCTTGGCCAGCCCTGCAGGCTCCATCTTCACATCTAAAGACAATCACCTGGAAACCTTCTCCCTGCCTCTCTGGAAAGAAGCCTGCCCTGCATCAGCCTTCAGACATTCTGATCTACATTTCCAATCAAGAAATATTTTCAACTTGAATAGCTAAGTTATCAGTATATGCTGTTCATAATGGATGATTCTGTTTTATCAATGGTATAGCTAATGCACTGAGCTTGTTTATATTTCATATATTAAGTGTCAACTCTACTCTGTTCTTAACTGTATACCTCTGTGTATGCAGCTCTGTATGTCCACTGCCCCATCTGTCCATATAGCACACATCACATTGCACTTCTCTGCCTTCCTGCTCTTCTGGCTAGATTCTAATAGCATCTTCCACATGCACTCTGCACAATGGCAATATATATTACAACTTTTATTTAGTAAATTTATTTAGTTAATACTCTTCACATACTGTATATGTACATACTTAAATTATTTGTCTATTCTGTTCATAATGAATTTCCTTTGCATGTGTAGGTATGGTGCAGTGTGGAACTTCAACCACCTCAGGGTCTTATTGGAACGGACCACTTCTGCTGTGGGCTTGTGTGACTGGTGCCCCAGTCATGCGTCCCATGGTGGCTACTGACCACACCTGTGCAGGTGCTGACTACCCTCCATCATGCCTTAGTTATGCTGCTTTCGCATAGTGTTGTCATGGACTTCTCATGTGTCATGTCTTACAACTCCTCTTCTCCCCTCTCCCTCTGTCTCTCTCAACTCTCTGTCTTTCCTTCTCTCCCTGTCCTGTCATTCAACTCCCTCTACTTCCCTCTCCCCCTCTGCCCTTTCCCTCTATAGTATAATAATTTATATCACCATTCATATGCTTAATAATACCAACCATCATGACGTATAGTAATACTAACCCACTTTATTTCTCTTCCCTTTCCCTATACATCACCTGTGAGATAAACCATTACCATCATCAGCCATCTTTGTGCCTGGCCCTCATCACACCTGAAGTCCCATTCCTCTGACTGTCCTACCATCGCCTGCTGTGGTTCCCTGCCCGGAACCCTGGCCCACGCATCCTAGCGACCCATTACTTTCCGAAATTACTAATGGATTACTAATGGACAATTTATTCCCTACACTGGACTATTTCAACTTTCTGATACTACAAATGACTTTACTCTAATACTGTAACTGACCCTAGGCAGATGGGTTGGGCCCATGAGTCGTGGATCTGTCTGAGGTTTCTTCCTATGTATATCTCCAATTCTAGGGAGTTTTTCCTTGCCCCTGTTACTCATGGGCTCTCTTTGAATGTTTAACACTCTGTAAAGCTAGAGTTCTTCTGGCTAGATTCTAAAAGCATCTTCCACATGCACTCTGCACAATGGCAATATATATATATTATATTATAACTTTTATTTAGTAAATTGCCTTTGGACAATAGCACTACCCTACTCATCTGTACTATTCTATTAACATGTATAAAATACTAAGTGCAGCTATGCAGAGCCATATTCTACTGCTCTCACTGTTAATACAGTTCATACACTTATATGTACTACTCTTAACATGTTAATACACTTCACATACTATATATGTACATAAATAAATTATGTGTCTATACTGTTTATAATGAATATCATTTGCATGTATGTATGTTACTGCTGTCATAAGGTTACAGCTCACACATTGTCCTTGTTTATGTAATGTTTTTACGGCAAACCAAACTCTACCATATTCTTCACCTTCTGCTAGTGTCTGGCTTCTTCTATATTCTTTCTTGTATATGCACTCTGCAAAACAATGATACATGTTGTCACTGTACTTAGTGTCGGCTAGTAAAGTTTGTCTATGATAGACAAAAGTGTGGTGATGCCAATACAAATATCTGTCTCCTGTGTTTCATGTACTCTACATCTACAAAACGCCAATGCCTGAAGTATTAGAAAGAGCAGTGAAAATGTGAAACGTACATATTCAGTGTATTGTACTCACTTACTCCCCTAAGGGAGGGATGGACTATCCAAACGCCAATGCCTGAACTACTAGAAAGAGCCCAGTCTAAGCTTTATTCTGATGTATACCATTTTGGAATGAAAGCATATATAAAATACAAAACAGGGGTCAGACTAATACTTGTGTTATTACTTTACTTTAAGTTTTGTACTTGTAAGGCCAGGTTTTTGCATTCCTGACGTAGAGAAGGCTGAATGCCTTTTGTTGTTAATTTACATCTGTGTGAGCTTTTGCTGCTGTGAATGTAATATATTCATGTTTGGATGATACTTGTAATGTGGGCAGCAGTCTGATCATCATTTCATGGCAATCTAATGTATCTGTGCACAGTTGTAGAAATCCACTGTAGTGTATGTGTGAACCTCACACCTGTATTGTCCCACCAAATGACCAGTGAACTGTGGGACCAGGTGGGGAGGAGTGAATATTGAGGATGAAGGAGTACGACTCTTCTCTTTTCTTTTCTCTCCTTTCCTTTGGCAAGAGGTCACACGGACCTGTTGGCCTCTCTCTTTTTCTCTTCCTCTATCTCTTTTGTTCTTTGTGGTTTACACTTTAAGCCCGTTTTCTGGATTGCCTAGCATGAAAACGAGTGTTTGACACCAAAATCTCGACAATTGAGCCCGTTTGTGGAATTAAGCAGCTTTAGAATGGAGCTCTGTATGGCTTTAACATTGCTCGCTTTGTGCATGGGCTATTCTGTCCTTCAAAAACACTCCTAAACGTTCGTTTTTAAAAATGTGCAGCTCACCAAGTGGTTACTGGTCTTCAACAATCTTCTATAGCAAGTTTCAGAGTGAAATTCAAATTCTGTTGTGTTATATTAGGCACACACTGTTGTGAGGTATCTGAAAAGTACTTCCGGGATTTCGAAAATCAAGTGCAAACGGTGTCAAACACTCGTTTTCATGCTAGGCAATACAGAAAACGGGCTTCAATTGTAAAATACCGAATTATTCCTTTAATCCAGTACACCACAAAAGGCTGATTGGAATATATTTCCTTTGGTGTAAAGGGGCACGTCATATTAATTGATCCTCCTGCAGACACATGCACTGAGCTTTCCACTACAGGATCAGACACCACTGTGAACAAAGTGAAATGTTGAAATGAAACACACTGTAGCATGTAGTTCAGCTTGCTGTTCAGATCAGTTGCATTCCTGCTTACTGTCTGGTTCTTCCTGAGCAACAATGAAGGACTCCAGATCATGAGCAGGGGGTTTGAATGGATAAATTAAGCATAATTCATATTTAAAGGCATGGACACTAGCAAAGAATCCTCTCTATACATGGCTGTCAAACCTGTTGGATGTGATTCTCTTTATCTCACTGCATAGGTGCAATTCTTCAGCTTGACACTTTGAGCTCTTTAAATTATTCCCAGTATTTAGTAAGTAGCAGTCCACATCAGCCTCCCATTGACATGTTCCACAGGACAGTGTTACCTCCTCTCCTCTCTTTAGGTAATAGAAATGAGTGGACCCTTCAGGAGAACACATCATGTTGGCGAGACACTACAGGTGAATAGGGGACACATTTTAACGTAAAGATATCTTCATGAAACATTACCAGCTGAATACTCACATAAATAGGAGAAAAAAATGTATTGCAAGTCTTCTTTAATTTTATGTTTAAATATGCTTATTAGGCTCTATCTAATCAAATATGCGCCAATTTGCATATATTTTGATGCGAAGGATCTGACCATTGGAAAAAGCCAGGTTGAAAATGATTTTTTTGTTGTGTTAATATATCAAATAAAAAAAAACTTTTGCAGAGGGTGTTATGAATATCTTCTTTTGTTATCCAGTAAATCAGAAAATACTGCCAATTGGCTTAAACATTGATTTTCGCCCTATTTTTAGGCATATAAAGTCATATAAATCAGGCCAAGAATGCTATATCAACAAATCCCTCTGTAAATATCTTCCATATATATAGTTAGGAATAAGACTGGAAAGTTTGGTGTATGTAGGTGCTGCAGAAGTGGAGATGCTTTGCATGGCGTGTGGGGAAAAACTTTTGAGAAAACAGCCTTGAAACACAGCCAATGAAATGTGTTCTCAGCTTAGACTCGTCTTGATTGGTTGCTAATATAAAGGAAATGCCCATATTTGGATCGCATAGTGTCATGTAGGAGAAACAGGCTTTCCAACGGTGTCACACACGATATGATTTGGATCACAGTCGCGGTAGTACATGACACTTTAGAATGGGAACTTTTGAGGAAATGTGGAGAAATATATAGGCGCGAATAGACAAAATGTCATGAAATAAACACCTAAATGAGCAAATCGGACTTTGTTGTTGTAGTAGGGTGGTAGAATACATGCTAAGGTAGCAAACTAGCACAAAATCTCGAAATTGAGCCCTGCTAAAAGAATCTATGTTTTCACCTGCCATGTCTCGCCTTAAATAAATAAACTGTTACCTTGTAAAATGTATTGGTGTAAAATAGGCTACTGAGTATATACTGTATGTCATACGCAAACTAAGATCACTCTGTGTTGCCCCTCACCTCCTTCTGCTACTCTACAAAAGCATCATCCAACCCTTTCTGCTCTACCGTTCCCCCTGTTTCTTCACTATACTTAATGTCACCAGCAAGAGCAAACTCATTAAAATCTCCCACTTAGCATCCAAAATAATAAAGCTTCCCACCCCCAGCTTCACTGATGCAAATGACACAGCCACCACACGCCTTGCCCGCACCATGGCAAGCAGCCCTGACCATCCCCTGAACCGGTTTTTCACCCTACTCCCATCTGGCCGCAGATACAGAGCCCTGGACTGGAAAAAAGCACACTTCAAGAAAAGTTTTGTACCCTCAGCCATCACTGCACTTAACAAACTCCGGTGACAATAATCCATCCCCTCTATTCTTTTGTGTTTATGTTGTCTGCACTGTCCACTTTTACTTGCACTGTGTTGGGGGGGAGGGGAACTAGAAGGGAGGGGGTGTATGGTGGGTGTCACATTATATGTTATGTTATATGTTGTATGTTATGTGTGATGTGTAATGTGCAATGTATGATGTCTGATGTGTGATGTGTGTGATATGTTATATGTGATGTGAACATCAAATGCTGCTATCTCTTTTATGGAATGTTGATTGATGTGTGAAGAAGAATATCCTTATAGGACAATAAAGACTCTATCTGTCTATCCGTATAAGAGAGGAACCTGGGTCAGCCTACATTAATGCTATTTTGCCTATTTTTGGCTTACCAGCTTACTCACAGAAACATGTAAACTATTGTAATGTTTATATTCTGTAACTCACTGGACAATAGCATCTGCTAAGTAGCCAAACCATGAACATCTCAGAAAGTGATGTACAGATGCAGTAGAGTCTATACACAGTAGCCTGTACAGATGCAGTATACTATAGCCTGTACAGATGCAGTATACTATAGCCTGTACAGATGCAGTAGAGTCTATATACTGTAGCCTGTACAGATGCAGTATACTGTAGCCTGTACAGATGCAGTATACTATAGCCTGTACAGATGCAGTATACTATAGCCTGTACAGATGCAGTATACTATAGCCTGTACAGATGCAGTATACTATAGCCTGTACAGATGCAGTATAATATAGCCTGTACAGATGCAGTAGAGTCTATATACTATAGCCTGTACAGATGCAGTATACTATAGCCTGTACAGATGCAGTATACTATAGCCTGTACAGATGCAGTATACTGTAGCCTGTACAGATGCAGTAGAATCTATATACTGTAGCCTGTACAGATGCAGTATACTATAGCCTGTACAGATGCAGTATACTATAGCCTTTACAGATGCAGTATACTATAGCCTGTACAGATGCAGTATACTGTAGCCTGTACAGATGCAGTAGAGTCTATATACTGTAGCCTGTACAGATGCAGTATACTATAGCCTGTACAGATGCAGTATACTATAGCCTGTACAGATGCAGTAGAGTCTATATACTGTAGCCTGTACAGATGCAGTATACTATAGCCTGTACAGATGCAGTATACTATAGCCTGTACAGATGCAGTATAATATAGCCTGTACAGATGCAGTAGAGTCTATATACTGTAGCCTGTACAGATGCAGTATACTATAGCCTGTACAGATGCAGTATACTATAGCCTGTACAGATGCAGTATAATATAGCCTGTACAGATGCAGTATACTATAGCCTGTACAGATGCAGTAGAGTCTATATACTATAGCCTGTACAGATGCAGTATACTATAGCCTGTACAGATGCAGTATACTATAGCCTGTACAGATGCAGTATACTATAGCCTGTACAGATGCAGTATACTATAGCCTGTACAGATGCAGTATAATATAGCCTGTACAGATGCAGTATACTATAGCCTGTACAGATGCAGTATACTATAGCCTGTACAGATGCAGTATACTATAGCCTGTACAGATGCAGTAGAGTCTATATACTATAGCCTGTACAGATGCAGTATACTATAGCCTGTACAGATGCAGTATAATATAGCCTGTACAGATGCAGTATACTATAGCCTGTACAGATGCAGTATACTATAGCCTGTACAGATGCAGTAGAGTCTATATACTGTAGCCTGTACAGATGCAGTATACTATAGCCTGTACAGATGCAGTATACTATAGCCTGTACAGATGCAGTAGAGTCTATATACTGTAGCCTGTACAGATGCAGTATACTATAGCCTGTACAGATGCAGTAGAGTCTATATACTGTAGCCGGTCCAGATGCAGTAACTGTAGAGTCTTCATTTCCATGTCATTTGCATCCCAGCGTTCATGTCTCTGCCTCCTCGCTTCCACTGGGGTGAGGCCAGCTCAGATCTCAGAGGCACAAGTTAATGATCATCTCAGGCTCCGCCCCTGCTCAACACCAATCACGTCATTGTGACCAAACAAAGGATTGGGATTAGGACAGGATGTTGGGGCTTGGCAGAGGTGGAAAACTCCAGCTTCAGTGAATAACAGTCCAACCATGTATTGGTTCTACCTGTGCACCTAGCACAGGTGATCTCATCAATCAGCTGCTCTACCTGGCTGGAGAGTTGTGCTAATTAGAATCAGCTGGTTTACATTAATGGTTGGCACAGATGTGTGGTAGGACTGGAGTTTTCCACCTCTGGGGCTACACATTTGACCTTACAGCTTGTTTCTGAAAAGAAAAATAAATTGATAATAATAAATATTCAGTTCAAATCAATTCATAAACACATCTGTTTGTGAGAAGTTATGACTAAATGTAAACCATGTGACATGACAGCTGTCATTATTCAGTTTGTAGAAAAAAAAAGATAAATATTCTATCACAAAAAAAACTCCATTAGTTGATGTGTCAGCAGAGAGAGAGAGCAGAGTTAGGAATAGAGAGAGAGAGAGAGAGAGAGAGCAGAGTTAGGAATAGAGAGAGAGAGAGAGGAGGAGAGAGAGAGAGAGAGAGCAGAGTTAGGAATAGAGAGAGAGAGAGAGGAGGAGAGAGAGAGAGAGAGAGCAGAGTTAGGAATAGAGAGAGAGAGAGAGAGAGCAGAGTTAGGAATAGAGAGAGAGAGAGAGGAGGAGGAGAGAGCGAGAGAGCAGAGTTAGGAATAGAGAGAGAGAGAGAGGAGGAGAGAGCGAGAGAGAGCAGAGTTAGGAATAGAGAGAGAGAGAGAGAGGAGGAGAGAGCGAGAGAGAGCAGAGTTAGGAATAGAGAGAGAGAGAGAGGAGGAGAGAGCGAGAGAGAGCAGAGTTAGGAATAGAGAGAGAGAGAGAGAGGAGGAGAGAGCGAGAGAGAGCAGAGTTAGGAATAGAGAGAGAGAGAGAGGAGGAGAGAGCGAGAGAGAGCAGAGTTAGGAATAGAGAGAGAGAGAGAGAGAGAGAGAGAGAGAGAGCAGAGTTAGGAATAGAGAGAGAGAGAGAGAGCGAGAGAGCAGTGTGAAGAATAGAGAAAGAAAGAGAGAGAGAGGTGGAGAGAGCGAGGGAGCAGTGTTAGGAATAGAGAGAGAGAGAGAGCGGTGTTTGGAATAGAGAGAACAGGTCTAAAGGACTAGAGTACACAGACTCCCCCAACACATCATACACTCACAGCAGATATTTCAGTGGAGATTTAAAGATATCTTTTTTTTCATCACAAACAAGAGAGAAGACACTTAAAAACTCTCTTCACACACATATTGTCACAAGTCCTCAGAACTCCGTTCATTTCTTATTCCAAACAGTCAACTGTTTCTACATCACATGACTGCACTTACTTCACTGCTTAGGTAACAGTGTGACACACACTGCGACACACACACACACACACACACACACACTATACTGCTGTGGGATCAAAAGAAGCTCTCTGGAAAAGGAAGTGGAGCTGGAAAGTTAGCTGGCGATCATAACCCAGCTCATGCAAATGAGCAGATACTCTCTGCATCTGCTCTGCGTCATGCACCACAAATACCACCTGTATTCACCTTTAGAGAGCTGAGTGGAGCTCTGCTAACATTACAATGTGTATTTAGCTTTAGCTAGCTGAATAGA
This sequence comes from Sardina pilchardus, assembly GCF_963854185.1. Lineage (NCBI taxonomy): Eukaryota > Metazoa > Chordata > Actinopteri > Clupeiformes > Clupeidae > Sardina > Sardina pilchardus. The sequence goes on from NC_085014.1 coordinate 216,485, forward strand.
ATATATACATTTTTGATCCCGTGTGGGAAATTCAGTTCTCTGCATTTAACCCAATTTAACCGAATTAGTGAACACACACAACACACAGTGAGCACACAGTGAGGTGAATCACACACTAACCAGAGCAGTGAGCTGCCTGCCCAACCAGCCGCGCTCATGGAGTGGTGAGGGGTTAGGTGCCTTGCTCAAGTGTGTGTGTGTGTGTGTGTGTGTGTGTGTGTGAGGGGTTAGGTGCCTTTCTCAAGTGTGTGTGTGTGTTTGTGTGTGTGTGTGTGTGTGAGGGGTTAGGTGCCTTTCTCAAGTGTGTGTGTGTGTGTGTGTGTGTGTGTGTGTGTGTGAGGGGTTAGGTGCCTTTCTCAAGTGTGTGTGTGTGTTTGTGTGTGTGTGTGTGTGTGAGGGGTTAGGTGCCTTGCTCAAGTGTTATTTATCTTTAGAGAGCTGTACGCGCCAGAATGGCTTTTCTTTAGAGACCTTTATGTGACACTGATATTACAATGTTTTCAGAGAGCTTCATGAAGCGTCTTACTAATATCACCATGTTTTTGCACCTACAGTATAAATCCATGTGTGTGTGTGTGTGTGTGTGTGTGTGTGTGTGTGTGCATGTGTGTGTGTGTGTGTGTGTGTGTCTGATATCTAGGAAAGGTAGAGGAAATACAGATAGTTAATCGATGACCCAGCTGAATTTGAATAAATATATTTTAGCAACACAGAACAACTGTGGCTAATGTTGCTCATGCAAAATATGTGTGGGAGGGTGCTGGTTAGTATAACTGCTCGTCTGTTGTGCTGGAGGCAACTTGACCAACACATCCGCAGCGGAGCTGTTACTGTCCTCCAGTGCTGCCCGGAACCTGGAGCACCATCGGCCCTCAGGTATGCCATGTCATGTTTACATGAATTAACTACCTCAGGTATACCTTGTCATGTTTACATTAATTAACTACCTCAGGTATGCCATGTCATGTTTACATGAATGAACTACCTCAGGTATACCTTGTCATGTTTACATTCATTAACTACCTCAGGTATACCTTGTCATGTTTACATTAATTAACTACCACAGATACAGTATATCGTGTCATGTTTACTTTTAAATGTCAGGGTTCTGGGTGTATGTGAATCTTTCACATGAACAACTGAGGTTAGACCTGTTGAGGAGACTGAGTGTGGAAACCATGTCTCTGGTAGACTAAGAGACAACCCCGCTAGTACTCACACGTAACAACATTGCTTCAACGTTATAGCAGCCATTGCAGGGATGGAAATTAGCCACCCGCCACCCGCTGAATATTTTGAGTAATTATGCATATGCTATAAATTGTTAACAAAATATATAAAGTGTATGAATTCAAATATGAAATAGAAACAAGACAAGCCATTATCTGAGCAGGGTTGAGCAGAGACTAGGATTGCCACTGCTCTGAATGATCTGTATCCATCTTAAGGCAATAAGGTTTTGCCTATATTTTTGTAATGTAATAGACACAGTCACACTTTTTAAAAACTATTTCGACTTGTGTAGGCCTATCAGTGCTTTCTTATTGAACACAATAGCGCGATAATACCGAAAACCATGATCATTTTGGTCACTCTGACCGTGGGGTTAAATTTTCATACCGTTCCATCTCTACTTGGCAGTATAATGTATGGAACGGTTTCATATATATTGGCTGGTAAAAATGTTGAGTGGCTGGTAGATTTTAAAATCTACCTGCCACAGTGGCAGGTGGACAAAAAAGTTAATTTCCATTCCCTTTAGATCTTCCCAAAAGAAAAGTTGGTGAAACAAAGATAATAGGAAGATTGAAAAAAAATGATATCTATTATATTTGTTGTTTATTTGTATTTTCAAAATGTAACAAGGAACTGCCTGCTGGGAGTTGAAAAGTGTAGCCTATCTGCTTGAGTTCATCTAATCATTTGCTAGGAAGCTGGATTTCAATTCTTTCGTGAATAACTTTGCTGAGCTAGGCTAAATGCTCAGATGAGTGAGTTTGTAATGGGTGAGTAGCCTACAGGTTTCACTATCAGTTGTTGGAACACTGTGCCATGCTGATTATATTGTAGCGCCGAGGCTATAGCCCCTGTGTTGGACTGCTCTGTTTACCCTGTGTCTCCTGTTTCCCGGCCTGTGTGCGTGTTATTACAACATCACTTTGGTATTGCAATAGATATGAGCGAGACCGGGCATTCTGATAACAAAATCGCAAGTTTATTTAAGGTTTACAACAAAGTGTAACACCACTTGAAGTAATCTCTCTCCCAGACCCCGGGAGGGCAGGCCTTTTGTTCTGCGTCTGCGGGAACAGAGAAACACAAGGCATTCAGCAGGAATGGGACGCAGTATTCGTCACAGTGTGTGTGCGTGTGTGTGCGTGTTTGTGTCTTTCTCTCCCTCTTATTGTGAGTGTGTGCATTATGATATGATATTATGATATGAAGCTGATTTAAGCCTTGTTTGAATAAACGAGGGCAAGATACAGCTAAATTGAGTTAATGGAACAGCTTCAGCCTCAAGTGAAAGTCTACGCTAGTTCAAGAGAGGCTATTTCTGTTAAGCGGCGCCTTCTTTTAGCGAGGTTGATGAAATACTACTACCCCCTATGTTAAATCTATGGATGGCTGGCTTGTTCATATGTTTGTTTGTTTATCTGTTTGTTTTGTCCTTGTATCCTGGCTAAGGTCATATTGCTTTATTTACACTGATTTACACGCCTCCTAGTGTTAGGTGGGAGGGTTAGGATAAGAAACGGGTGACAAGAGGGAAACACGGGTCTAAAGCTGGTTTTAAAACAGTCACATGCAAATGTGAACTTAAAATAGGCCTATGCTATTTTAACACATCCACAAGAACATGACTGTATTTCAACTTTATAAAATACTTAAAGATCCATATCAATTTATTTATGCCCGCGCCCTACTTTCACTGTTAAAAAATCCTGAGGAGTTGAATAAAGGGATAGCCAGTGGAGGCTGTAAAGTTGTCGACAATATGTCATCAAAATCAAGTCACCTTTTCCCTAAAATGCGGGAAAAGGGACGAGGAAAAAGGGGACAAAAGTGGACAGGTAGGAGACATCTTGGGGACATTTTGGACTTACTTTGGACACGGGGACACCTTGGGAACACTGACTCTTTGGACAGGGGGCGGGGACAAAGTAAAAGGACAAAAAGACAGAGTGCACATAGTGGACATGATTAGGACACAGGAATATTTATTTTCATTGAAGACAAATGTGGAAAAAAAGGACACGGAATTAAGGGACATTTGGGGGGGGGATAGGCTGGGGGGTGGGCATCGGGGTGGGCTGGGGGGTGGGCTTCTTGGCGGGCTTTTGGGGCGGGCTCGGGGCTCTGGGACCGCTCCGGGGTCTCTTCGTCCGACGGCCCACCGTCTTCCTCCTCGGCCAGGTCCTCGTTGGCGGACTTTAGCGGGCTCAGAGTCGCTGCTGCTGCTGTAGCTGGTACACACTCCACCCCCCTTAAGCGCCTTTACCCGTCGCTTCAGCAGGACAATTTTCTTTTTCGCCTTGGCCAGCTCCTTTCTCAAAGCGTCGACCTCCTGGTCCCTGGGCGTGCCGCGGCTGGTGGAGGCCACCTCTCCCTCCTGCCCCTCTTCGGGTCCCGGGCCGACGTAGGCCTCCTCCATGGCCTCCTCCCCCACATCGAGGTCAAGTGTGGAGACCATGGCGGGGGAGGGATCGGAGTGCAGCCAGCTTCTCTAGTGCTGTCTGGTTCTTCACCCGGAACATTAACGAGCGTCTGCCTGCCCTCGACAGCTCGTGGTGGCCCGCCTTCAGGTGCTTATTGAGGCGCGAGCTCTCTTACTGGCAGAGGGGGACAGGGCAGGGCTGCTTTCTGACAAGCACCCTGCCTGAGCCGATATGCAGTAATATTTTCCTCTCCTGGGGGTTGGTCACTGCATGGCCACATACCAAGTGGTTGCGCAGGGCGCCGTACACCTTGCCGCACAGGGGGCATTCACAGGGCTGTTCACAACCTGTTAAACACAAACACAGAGGTTTTGAATCAGTCCTCCAACCTCTATTTCCCCGCGCTATTCACCATTGCCATCGCCGATTCAGGCCCCGCCCCTAAGCTATCACCCCCCACGGGCTACCAGGCTTCTACTCCCGCTGGATCCTATGCTACGAGGGAGCTGGATCTCCCAGGAAGCGCTTACCTGAGTTGATCACCGTCTTTCTCGCTGCATTGTAAAATTTTGCAGAGTATTAACTACATTGCCGAGATTTTAGACTCTGGGTGCTTTTTTCATGAGTGCCTGTTTCACACTTCCTGGTTTCTCCACTTCCTGGTTCCTGGCTTTCCAGCGTACGGTTTCTCTGGGGAAGTCGGTCCGGGCCGCCATATAGTATCTCCGGGGAAGTCGGGCGGTGTATGGTTTCTCTGGCGTGTAGTTGCTCCGACATATAGTTTCTCTGGCGCCTAACTTCCTGCCTAACTTCCTGTCTGATGGCGCGGCGTAGGGCAGCAAATTTCCATGTTTTCCATGAACTTGTTCCATTAAGTCTAGTAAACTGGCTTAAAAAAAAACATTGCTAAATGGGTAAACCGAGTGCCTAGCCGTAGGTAGTCCTTTGCCAACATACGATTTCCATGCAAACTGAAAACTGAGCAAGGAGTTGTATTGGATTAAAATCCATTTACAGTTAGCGATTAGAGCACCTATGCATTCATTCATAACATGCATAACAAATTGTTTGAGTGTGAGGTCTCTGTTAAATGACTAATGCCCCATAAATAGGTTACCATGTAACCACTCAGTACCAGTAGGCCTAGGTCTAGTGAGGGAAAATTTGCTTTATTTCTTATTCTAATATGAGGATTCCAACGATTGGCCTTCCTTTCCTTCTCAAACTGCGTTGAAATTGCATCTTTAACAACCCTATTTTCAAAATTTCCCCGGGGGAGCCCCCCTGGGCCTAAATATAGGCTATAATGTGTATTTAGTTATTGTTGTTTTAATTTTTGATTTTATTATAGTTATTTCATTACTTAATTTTAATTTAAGCATAGACATATAATGAAGAAACAAACAAACAAATATATAATATATTAATTACTACACTAAAGCTATTATTATATTAATAGCATGCCTTTTGTTTTTGTGTGGTTTACACTGATTAGATATTATATTCATAGTGTGTCTTGTTTTTGTGTGGTTTACACTAATGAGCTATTCTAATATTCTTTTGTTTCTCGGTTGAACAGAAAGCTGAGAGATGTTTCCTGTCTTGCTGCTGCTGCTGCTAGGAGCTGAGCCTGAGAGTGGTGAGCAGAATGATGTGGCTTCATGGAGTCATGGTCTTGAACTGGATTATAATCATGCGTAGCATTACGACTCTAGAACTGGGTTATAATCATACGTAGCATTACGACTATAGAACTGGGTTATAATCATGCGTAGCACTACGACTCTAGAACTGGGTTTATCATGCGTAGCACTACGACTCTAGAACTGGGTTATAATCATGCGTAGCACTGCGACTCTAGAACTGGGTTATAATCATGCGTAGCATTACGACTGCAGTCTAGAACTGGGTTATAATCATGTGTAGCATTATGACTGCAGTCTAGAACTGGGTTATAATCATGCGTAGCATTACGACTCTAGAACTGGGATATAATCATGTGTAGCATTACGACTGCAGTCTAGAACTGGGTTGTAATCATGTGTAGCATTACGACTGCAGTCTAGAACTGGGTTATAATCATGCGTAGCATTAAGACTGCAGTCTAGAAATGGGTTGTAATCATGCGTAGCATTACGACTCTAGAACTGTGTTATAATCAAGCGTAGCATTAGGACTCTAGAACAGGGGGTAGCACTTTATAATAACCATCCGTTATAAATGGTTAATTGATGCTTTATTTTGCAACTTTAATTAAATATTTAATAACTTGATAATCATAAATGAATCATTTGTAGATGACAATCAGTTATTACTAAACACGTAACTTACAAATACGTTACTATCAGCTTGCAATATAATGTAGCTTATTACAGTTTTTGCCTATTGCTTACACACTAAAATCTAGGGCTGTTCGATTTTGCCTAAAAATAAAATCTCGATTTTCTTTTCTCAAAATCCGATTTTCGATTACGATTACGATTATTTTTGAAATGTCAAAAGGCAAGAATTTGTTTGAAATATGCTGTTTTTTAATGAACATTTTGCAAATAATTTCCCCATTGGGATTTAAGTGCAAATCTTGCTCTTATTAAACAATATGAATTATTAATAATTCATTTTAAATGATTGATATTAAGAAACTTTTTTGAACTTTTGCCGCAAAATTCAACACTTGCAAACATAAGTACCGTTATTACCCTAGTTAAAGTGAAAAATCGATTAACCCTATCGATAAAAGTCTGTCCGGCGAAAATTCTTTCAAAGAATGACACTTGGCAGCTCCGATTAGAGTCACTTTTTCAAGTGTTCTGACCAAGAGAAGAGGCAAATAAATGTTACAAAGCTCTGCAACAAATATAGGACAATGATAGGCTTATAGCAGCCTTACAACAGTAGGCTACATGTTAACTTGGAAACTCAATGAGAAACAGCGAATCAACAGTGAACAAAATCTAGCAAGTAAGAGAACGTTTTAAATGTGGGACTCAGCGTTCAACGCCAAGACCCGCCTTATGCTTATGCTTCTGATTGGGTTATATTGCGTTTTGCCTTCCGTGGTTGGTTAGATTTAGGCACAAAGGACAGATGGATTGGTTATTGCGGTCAGTCAATCAGAGTTGCTCGAACTACGGCAAGGCAAGACGAGGACCAAAGTTTATTATCCTGAAAAATATATACACTGAAAGGGGAAAAATAAGCGTGAGAAATGTCAAGTATGGCGTGTTGTGTGAGAATGGGTCAAATTGCGTGACTGTCACGCTCAAAGCGTGAGACTTGGCAGCCCTGCACATATACCCCCCCCCCCCCACACACACACACACACATAACTACCCCACACACACACACAAGCCCCCACACACTCACAGCTCCCCCCACAAACACATAAAGTGCTCCTACACACACACACACATAGACCCCCCCCACACACACACACCTCTGACTCACACACTCACATGAATAAGACACTCCTCTGACTCTCACACTAATCTAACACACACTCATCTTACTCATGTAACGGTGCAAGAGGGCACAGATACTTTGACCCTTGTAACACACAAGCAATAAGACGGAGACAGTAGTATCATAAAATACAAACAGTTTATTAACAGAGTATAAAAAGTAATTCACAACACATTCCAATCAATTGCCCCTATCCGTTCAGTCTTTTCCCTTAATTAGGTAAACTATGGTTTGTAATCTGGCGCCCCCTACTGTAAACACAATGTCACATAAATAGCTAGGCTCACTCCACACCAGTCCTACAATAGCCAACAATATTTAGAATAAATAGCACAGCAACCAAACCCACGATCAAAGCAGTATAAATAGTTCACTCAATGTGCAAAATTCAAGATTCAATCCATGCTATATCACTCCAAAATACAGGATACAATTGGACTAGTGCAAACATGCAATTTGAGCAATAAGATATAAATAAACACTCTGCAATTTGAGATATTCGACATGTGCAAATATGCAATTCCAATAACGTGATTAAATACCAAATAGCACAGCAACCAAACACACGGTCATAAGAATATATAAATAGTTCACTACGTGCAGAGTTAGCAATTCAATAAATATGATGGCACTCCAAAGTACGGGAAATACAATTCGACATGTGCAAATATACAATTCAAGCAAAGTGATTAAATATGTGCAAATACGCTCAGGGTGTATATAACTCGTAAGGTTGTCTATGTTAGAACAATTGCAAGTAGCCTAAACACCACGGACTTAAGGAAGTAGACGAGCAGCCACACACAGCTACCTAACTAAGGGGCGGAGGGGCAGAGGAGCGAGAGAGAGAGAACGAGAGAAGAGAGAGTAAAGTCAGTAGGCGAACTTCAGTCCACCACTCACGACCCAGCCCAGTCCAGAGTCACTGTAATCGCTGTAGAGTAGTGAGCGTTGCCAGCGGGGATACACCGTAGCCGCGGCTTGAATCCCACCCTTGTATTCCAGGCCGGCGTCACGCTGAGCAGTTCCGAAGGAGGCGGACAATCGAGACTGCGGGTAGAGGAAGGGAATAATCAGTTCTAGGATAGAATACGCATTCAGCCCACACGCTCTCACCAGAGTACAGTTCGGACACTTTCCTTAACTGACGATATTAGAGTGCGTTGAATAGTGTCGACTCGTCGTGCTGTTGTCCGCGTCTCGGAAGAGTTGTCGGTCGTCCTGGAGCCCTCTCTACCGACGCAGGCGTTCATTGTCCTTTTATCCACGGCTTTGCCAATCCCGCAGCTCATCAGTGGAATTGGGTGCACCTGTGAACGGAGGTCCTCACACACCCACACGCAGGCTCAACCAGACACACAGAAAACAGCCAGTCCCACCCATATAAGTAATACATGTAAAATCAGTCCAGTGCATTCGCTACATTTCCCCCCAGTCTTTAATAGGGATCGTCCCGATCACTGTACCGCATATTTGCTACATTTCCCCCCAGTCTTTAACAGGGATCGTCCCGATCACTGCACCGTGTTCCATAGTCTCATTTCCATCAGGCCTACCCCTTTTCTACATTTCCCCCCAGTCTTTTACAGTGATCGTCCCGATCATAGTCTATTTTTTTTTTTTTTAAGGCTTATAGCGTACAGGGGGTATACCTCGGTTAGGACGTGGGGGGTTTCGTCGGGTGGTGGGACCAGACATGGCGTCAGGTTCAGGGGCTGGGCCAGTGGTGGTGTTGGAGGAAGAGGACCCTACTACATTCGGCTCAGGGGCGTCGTGGGGTGGGATGTCTGAGGCCGGGGAGTGTGATGTACCCCTCACCAAGTCCAGGGGTGCAGTCTGTGTGGCTGGTGCTGAAGGTGGTTGGTATGGGAGGACATCGCTGGGCAGGGCCATAGGAACATTCGGCCAGTGCTGGTGTAAAGAGCTATTGCTTGTCGAGCTTTGACCCTCTCCCTGTTGGTTGTCGTCGGTCGTAGCTTCCTTCCGCAGTCCTCCGGGGCAGGGCCGTATGTTATTTCGGTGGATGGTGCGGATGGGGCCATCCTTACCCTCAGGGCGAATGCTGAAGACTGGGCGGTCTGGATATGGCTGAGCAACCACCACAAAGGGAGTCGGGAGCCATTGGGGTGCGAGTTTACCCTGAGCACGGCGACGGAAGTTCCTGAGCAGCACCCGCTCTCCTGGTAGCAGTGGCAAGGTTAGGGTGCGTTTATCATAGCTGGCTTGATTCCACTGCTGGCGACGCTCAACGTTGTTCCGTACAGTGGCATAGGCTTCTAGGAGGGTCTGGTGGTGATTCTTAACCCACCCCTGTAGGTCGTATCTGGGCTGTGGGGGTGCAATATCATGTTGTACGTCCACTGGCAGCCTTGCATGGCGGCCAAAGAGGACATAGTGAGGGGTCATGCCTGTGCTGGAGTGGGTAGTGTTGTTATAAGCCTGCAGCAAAGCCGGCAATGCTCTGGGCCACTGGGCTTGGGAGTCTTGGTCGATGGTGCTTAAAAGGGACAGTAGAGTGCGGTTGAACCTTTCGCAGGCCCCATTACCCTGCGGGTGGTATGGTGTAGTTCGATCTTTCTTACAGCCATATATTACGCAGAGGTCATGCATCAGGTCTGATTCAAATGCACCACCTTGGTCACTAAGGATGCGTTCTGGGCAGCCAAATGGGAGAATGAGATTAGTCCATAGGACCTTGGCGGTAGTCAAGGCAGTCTGATCTCGGGTGGGGACCGCTAGAGCGTAACGGGAGAACACATCAGTTATTACAAGGACATAAGGATACGTATCAAAGGGTCTCCCCAATGACAGAAAGTCCAATGCAACAATCTCTAATGGGTAACTAGGCGATATGGAGCACAAGGGTGCTTTTGGTTGGGCTCCCCTTTTCCCCAGTATACAGTTCATACACTCATTCGCCCAAGCTCTTGCACTCCCACTCATGCCCACCCAGTAAAATCTCCTCCGTAAGAGTGAGACCATTCGGTCCCCACTTGCATGACCTGCGGCTCTATGATACTCCTCCCATACCTGGTGGGCTTGATCGACGGCAATCACGACTTGTTGCACTGGAGTCCCAGTGTCTGGCTCAGTGACACATCTAACAAGAACTCCCCCCTGCAGCTCCAGGCGGTCCCACTCTCTTAGTAAACCTCGAAGCTGGGGAGAAAGAGTGGAGAGGTTAGTTAGGTTTGGGGGTCCACCTTGTGCTTTCCAAGCATGCATTTGCCGAAGGTCCGGGTCCCTCTTTTGCTGCCTACCCCATCTCTCCAGCCCAACCGGTGACTCTGCTGGCTCAATACTTCTCACTGCCTGTGCTGCTGCCTTGGTGGTCTCCCCTGGCAACCGGGAAAGAGCGTCCGCATTGCGATTAGTCGTCCCCGGCCGGTACCGGATCTCATAGGAGTAATTCGCCAGCTGGGCCACCCACCGTTGCTCAGTCGCTCCCAGCCTTGCGGTGTCCAAGTGGACCAAAGGATTATTGTCCGTGAAGACTGTGACATGAGCCCCCCACAAGTAGTCTCTAAATTTATCGGTGATAGCCCACTTCAGGGCTAGCAGCTCGAGTTTAAAGGAGCTATAATTTTGGTCACTTCGCTCCGGTGGGTGGAGGCTCCGACTGGCATATGCGATAACTCGTTCTTTGCCGTCCTGGACCTGAGCAAGGACAGCACCCAGGCCATCAAGACTTGCGTCCGTGTACAACCTGAAGGGGTGTTGGAAATCGGCATAGGCCAGGATGGGGGCAGTGAGGAGGGCCTGTTTCAGGGCATCAAAAGCCAACTGGCACTCCGTGGTCCACCGGATTGCTGAAGAGGGCCGATTAGCATTCCCTTGCAAGAGCTGGTTAAGTGGGGCGGCTATTTTGGAGAAAGCGGGGATGAATCTGCGGTAGTACCCCGCAAACCCCAAAAACGAGCGCACCTGTTTCACGGTTGCTGGAACAGGCCAGTCCTGGACGGCTGCCGTCTTTGCTGGGTCTGTCGCCACACCCTGGCTGCTGACCACATGCCCCAGGTATGTTACTTTCCGCTGAAACAAGTGACATTTGCGGGGTTGCAGCTTTAATCCATGGGCCTGGAGCCGGCTAAAAACCTGCTCAAGATGCTGTAGGTGGGTACAAAAGTCAGGCGAGTATACGATTACATCGTCCAAATAAATCAGAAGACAGTCATAAACGTGGGATCCCAGGCAGCGCTGCATCAGCCTCTGAAATGTGGCTGGCGCATTGCAGAGGCCAAACGGCATGCGCTCAAACTGGTACAGGCCGAAAGGGGTGGTAAAGGCCGTCTTCTCCTGATCTGCTGGGTCCACCTCCACCTGCCAGTAGCCGCTCGCCAGATCAAGAGTTGAGTACCAGTCTGCTTTAGAGAGGCTAGCAAGTGATTCCTCGATGCGTGGGAGTGGGAACGAGTCCTTGTGGGTCACTGCATTTAACTTGCGGTAATCCACGCAGAATCGCCACGAGCCATCTTTCTTTTTCGCCAAGACGACTGGGGCTGCCCACGGGCTGGAACTCTCTTTTACCACCCCACTATCCAGCATTCCCTGTAGAAGTGCCCTCAGGTCTGGGTAGAGGTTAGGGGGCACGGGGCGATACCTTTCCCGTATTGGTGGCGCTGTGCCTGTGGGTATTTGATGTGTGACTGCTGCAGTCTTCCCGAAATCTTCATCGTGGGCTGCAAACACGTGGGTCCACTTTCTTAGAAGAGCTGTCAGCTGGGCCTGTTGGTCACGGTTAAGGTCCTCACCTCGTAGTGCCAAAGCAGGATGGTCTTCCGTTGGGGTCTGTTCGACAAGTTGGACGTCGACCTCTACTACTTGGGGTTCAGGAGTCCGTAACACAAGCCTGGATCGCCCCTCTATATCTCTTGGATCGATCTGGGTTACTGTGGCCAGTGGGCGTCGTTGCGGCAGTTCCAATGGGAAGGGATTCGGGTTACAGACGCGGAGAGGGACTTTCCCACCTTGTATCACCCCCACAGACCTGGCTATGCACCACTCCCGTCCACGGTCATCCATGTCTTCAATCAAAACGGGTTGGTTTGCCTGATTGCCTGCCTGTGGAACATAAGCCCAAATGATCATTTCAGTGGCTGGAGGGATCACCACTGGGTTCTGTCGTTGCAGCTTGGCTATTCCCTGGACCCTTACTTCAGCTTCCACAGCACACGTTCGTTGGCAGGCTGCAAAGGCAGCATCCCAGGCCTTATCTGCAGAGGGAGGAAACACGGATTTAAAAGCGGTGACGCCTGGGTGCCCGCCCTGGAAGATGCCCTCCCAACAGTCAACGATCACATTCATACCTAAAAGACCATATTCTGTATTAATACAATCATCTTGTACGACAACCACCCCCTTCCTTTTCACCTCCACTCCCCCTATATTGAAATCAAGGACTGCATATCCCACATAGGGAATTTGAAGACCATTAGCTGCCCTCAAAGCTAACCATGAAACTCGGCCGGGATCTTGTATACAATCCTCACTGAAATGTTGTTGGAACAAGGACTGACTAAAGAGGGTAACTTGAGAACCGGTGTCTATAATACATGGAACTGTTCGCCCTTGGACCAACACCTCAACTACTGGGCATTTGCCCACCATAGAGGGCCTTTGAGGGGGTGTGATTGTCTGCCCCTCCCGGTTCACTCGCCCTGCTGTGACCGGGGATGCCGAAAAACCGCTTGTGCTGGGCGTCTTCTTGGGCAGAATCGCTGTATGTGCCCGGCTTCCCCGCAGTCACGGCAAATGGCCCGTCCTTGAGCATCCCACTGATACAGCTGCTGGCTAGGGGGAGCTGAGCCAAGGCGTTGGCGTCTGGGAGCGGTGTTGGGGTGTTGTTGCCAATTTGATTGTGGAGGCATTTCAGCCATTGGTGACTGTGGGGCCAGGCTCAGGTGCGTGCGGAGTTCTTCTGCAAGGGTCTTACCCAAAGTTGTTATCTGTTCTTTTAAGTCCTGCTGTAATTCCGCACGCAGGGCATCCTTCATCTGCTGCCAGTCAGCTGTGGTTGTTTCTCGACCTTTTCCCTCTGTCGTTTTGGCGGCTGTTCTCAACGGGGGCGCTGTGAATGTAGGACAGACCTGGAACTCTTCTTCCGGTGCCAACTCCTTTTCCAAGGCCTTCGATTCCTTACATGCATCCATGAAACTGAGTGTGGAATTCCTTCGTAGTAGTCTTAATAACTCCTGTCTAATCGGTCCCGGTCTCAGCCCCATCGCAAACTGTGTGCGTAGCAGTTCATCGTCTGTGCCTTCGGCGAGTGGATCCCTGGCCCGCCACTTCTGGTGTAGCTCACGCAGGCGGAGGCTGAAAGCCCCAACAGCCTCCCCAGCTTCCTGTTTACAATTGAAAAACTGTACTCGTAGCTGTGCAATTGGCTGCTGGCCACCATATAGTCCCGCTAGAGAGTCCAGGATTTTCACATCGGTGTTGCGGTTTCCCTCATCCAGTAGCAGGATCTCTCTTTTGGCACTCCCCTCTAATGCACTCAGAACAAAATCCACACGTTGTTCCACATTTAGCCCCTGAGCCCGAATAAAAGCTTCCATTTGTGTCCGCCATTCTTGGAATTTACGTGGTTCTTCCCCCCCGCTAAATTTAGGGACCCATGGCCCACCCATAAACCAGGGCATTAATGCATTTAACACTTGGGGCCGTGCGCTATCTACCTGAGGCTGCTCGCCATTACTCATATTGCCTGCGTGCATCAAGGGTCCTGCCGACTACGCCAAAATTGTAACGGTGCAAGAGGGCACAGATACTTTGACCCTTGTAACACACAAGCAATAAGACGGAGACAGTAGTATCATAAAATACAAACAGTTTATTAACAGAGTATAAAAAGTAATTCACAACACATTCCAATCAATTGCCCCTATCCGTTCAGTCTTTTCCCTTAATTAGGTAAACTATGGTTTGTAATCTGGCGCCCCCTACTGTAAACACAATGTCACATAAATAGCTAGGCTCACTCCACACCAGTCCTACAATAGCCAACAATATTTAGAATAAATAGCACAGCAACCAAACCCACGATCAAAGCAGTATAAATAGTTCACTCAATGTGCAAAATTCAAGATTCAATCCATGCTATATCACTCCAAAATACAGGATACAATTGGACTAGTGCAAACATGCAATTTGAGCAATAAGATATAAATAAACACTCTGCAATTTGAGATATTCGACATGTGCAAATATGCAATTCCAATAACGTGATTAAATACCAAATAGCACAGCAACCAAACACACGGTCATAAGAATATATAAATAGTTCACTACGTGCAGAGTTAGCAATTCAATAAATATGATGGCACTCCAAAGTACGGGAAATACAATTCGACATGTGCAAATATACAATTCAAGCAAAGTGATTAAATATGTGCAAATACGCTCAGGGTGTATATAACTCGTAAGGTTGTCTATGTTAGAACAATTGCAAGTAGCCTAAACACCACGGACTTAAGGAAGTAGACGAGCAGCCACACACAGCTACCTAACTAAGGGGCGGAGGGGCAGAGGAGCGAGAGAGAGAGAACGAGAGAAGAGAGAGTAAAGTCAGTAGGCGAACTTCAGTCCACCACTCACGACCCAGCCCAGTCCAGAGTCACTGTAATCGCTGTAGAGTAGTGAGCGTTGCCAGCGGGGATACACCGTAGCCGCGGCTTGAATCCCACCCTTGTATTCCAGGCCGGCGTCACGCTGAGCAGTTCCGAAGGAGGCGGACAATCGAGACTGCGGGTAGAGGAAGGGAATAATCAGTTCTAGGATAGAATACGCATTCAGCCCACACGCTCTCACCAGAGTACAGTTCGGACACTTTCCTTAACTGACGATATTAGAGTGCGTTGAATAGTGTCGACTCGTCGTGCTGTTGTCCGCGTCTCGGAAGAGTTGTCGGTCGTCCTGGAGCCCTCTCTACCGACGCAGGCGTTCATTGTCCTTTTATCCACGGCTTTGCCAATCCCGCAGCTCATCAGTGGAATTGGGTGCACCTGTGAACGGAGGTCCTCACACACCCACACGCAGGCTCAACCAGACACACAGAAAACAGCCAGTCCCACCCATATAAGTAATACATGTAAAATCAGTCCAGTGCATTCGCTACACTCACACACTCACATTACTCACACACTCACCTTACTCACACACTCATCTTACTCACACACTCACATAACTCACACACTAATCTTAATCACACACTCACATTACTCTCAGACTCACACACTCATCTTACTCACACACTCACATAACTCACACACTAATCTTACTCACACACTCACATTACTCACACACTCACACACTAATCTTACTCACACTCTCATCTTAATCACACTCTAATCTTACTCATCACACTCACACACTAATGCCACTGTCCATGTCCTCCTTATGCACTGTCCATTTTAGGTTCAGGATCTTTTGAGAGTTGTGAAACAGTGAACATCTCATATTATAATGAGAGTGGATTTAGTGTCAGTATACCCAGATGTCATCTGAACATCAATGACAGCGTGGGCAACTTCTCGTGCCAGTGGAGTGGGAGTGAGTGCTATTCCCAGTGCTCCAGCGGAAACAGCTCTCTGGTCAACCTCACTGACTCGGTCCGGGTGTGTTTTCTGGACCGTTGCAAAAGCTTCTACTTACCTGGTGAGCATTGTGCAATACCAAACACTAACAAAGCTATTTAAAAAAACATTATGTAAGAAGTATATGTTGTTGTTAAGGCTCGTCATCATGTGTTGTCTTCCAGTCTCTTCTGAGAGTATCTATTCTCCTAACATATCCAACACATCTAACCCAACACATCTAACCCAGCACATCTAACCCAGCACATCTGACCCAGCACATCTAACCCAGCATGCATTATGCACTTCCATTATATTCTCCTGACCCAGCAAATCTGTGTGTTATCTCTGTGCTGACCCTACTGCCCTGTGCTGTGTGTGTGTGTGTGTGTGTGTTATCTCTGTGCTGACCCTACTGCCCTGTGCTGAGAGTGTGTGTGTGTGTGTGTGTATGTGTGTGTGTGTGTGTGTGTGTGTGTGTGTGTGTGTGTGGTGTGTAATGTGTGTGGTGTGTGTGTGTGTGTGTGTGTGTGTGTGTGTGTGTGTGTGTGTTATCTCTGTGCTGACCCTACTGCCCTGTGCTGTGTGTGTGTGTGTGTGTGTGTTATCTCTGTGCTGACCCCACTGCCCTGTGCTGAGAGTGTGTGTGTGTGTGTGTGTGTGTGTGTGTGTGTGTGTTATCTCTGTGCTGACCCCACTGCCCTGTGCTGAGAGTGTGTGTGTGTGTGTGTGTATGTGTGTGTGTGTGTGTGTGTGTGTGTGTGTGTGTGTGTGGTGTGTAATGTGTGTGGTGTGTGTGTGTGTGTGTGTGTGTGTGTGTGTGTGTGTGTGTGTGTGTTATCTCTGTGCTGACCCCACTGCCCTGTGCTGTCCCCCAGAATCAAACATGTCCTGCATCACCATCGTGTGCACCCAAAGCGACATTATTGAACTTCTACAGAAATATGACAATCAAAATGCAACCATCGAAGACCTGAAGAGAATTCTGGATGTAAAGCGGATTTGCCAGAATGTCTTTGATGACCCTGAATTAGTGCAAACCTACATTGAGTGAGTAGAGAAGACGCTTTTATGATTCACAGGCACTTTCTCCCATTGAGTGAGTAGAGAAGGCAGGCTTTTATGATTCACAGGCACTTTCTCCCATTAGTGCAAACCTACATTGAGTGAGTAGAGAAGGCAGGCTTTTATGATTCACAGGCACTTTCTCCCATTTCTGTTTCTGAAAACTTTATCTCGGTTTTGCAGTGTGGAATACAAGATCATTCATAATGTTATCAGGAGCACATCAATAAATACTTCTGCGGTGGAGCATGACCTGGGGGATATGCTCATGACCATCACTGGAGCCAACTGCAGCACACACCACAACCTCATCAATGCCACATCTCACATGGTGAGCCAACTGCAGCACACACCACAACCTCATCAATGCCACATCTCACATGGTGAGCCAACTGCAGCACACACCACAACCTCATCAATGCCACATCTCACATGGTGAGGAGATCATAGGATGACACACAGAAAGGCACAGACACATACAGATGCCACCAATATGTAAACAGACAAACAGGCACAGAAACAGACAGACATCTAACCAGAAAGACAGACACATAAACACCTCCGGTATGGAAACAGACAGACAGACACAGACACCTCCAGTATGTAAACACATGCACAGACACTGGCGGTCTACTGCTGTCAGTTAGCAATAGGGCATTAGTGCAGCACAGTTATCACATTCAAAATCACAATATGAACCAACAGAATGACCTCATCGCAAAAGCTGCAAGTACGCCACATTTCTGACTTTTTATTCATCTCATCCTCCTGGACTATGCCACTTCTTAAAGTATATTTTTTCGGCCTTTTTGCCTTTATTAGTATAGGACAGTGAAGAGGTAGACAGGAAACAAGTGGGAGAGAGAGATGGGGCGGGATCGGGATATGACCGCAGGTCGGATTCGAACATGGGTCCCCGTGGGCACTCGGACCAGTAAATGGTATGGACGCTGTAGCCTGCTGCGCCACTGCGCCCCCCGACTATGCCACTTCTGATTGGTGGGTGTGCATAGTGCATGAGAGGCACAGCAATTCTGATTGGTGAGCTTCATAGTCAGTCAGTAAGACTTTAAGGCTGAAGACAAATGGTAATGACATATTTCCCCAAAATGGTGCAGCCCTAGTTAGCATTGCGTTAGCTGACCTGTGCTTTACAACCAAACCAGCATCAGCTGATGTGTAGCTAAACTGCTTGGACACCAGAACTAAGATATCCCATATCCCATAATGATACAGGAATGCAAGTAAGATCCTGTTAAAGCCCAACACAGACTAATAATGCAATCCATATCAAGTCTGCAGTCTATGAGGCAAATTCAACAGCCTATTGTCTGTTATTGTCTGCTCAGGTGGTCCCAGGTTATGTCCCAGTGGAGATTCAGATTCCTCTGGAAGCCTTTCACAACATCCCTGAGGACCAACAGAAAGCTGCAGTGATTCACTACTCATCTCCACAGCAGTTCACGGTAAGGGCCCGCAGGCAGGGTGGTGGAGGAGGTGTTCACGGTAAGGGCCCGCAGGGTGGAGGTGGAGGTGCTCAGGGTAAGGGCCCGCAGGCAGGATGGAGGAGGAGGTGCTCAGGGTAAGGGCCCGCAGGCAGGGTGGTGGAGGAGGAGGTGCTCACGGTAAGGGCCCGCAGGCAGGGTGTAGGAGGCACAGGGTGGGTGGTGTAGGAGGTGCTCACGGTAAGGGCCCGCAGGCAGGGTGGTGGAGGAGGAGGTGCTCAGGGGGGACATGTCTGAAGCTTCCTAAGCAGACTCTCT